>NW_028261391.1:56554776-56844776 GCF_051295495.1 Thamnophis sirtalis
GGTCACTAAAGGGGATCCCATGATTTCAGGGCACTGCAACTGCCTTAAACGTGAGTTGGTTGTCAAGCATGTGAATGCAAATCACTTGACCATGGGGATGCTGCAACAGTCATTAAGTGTGAAAAATAGTCATAAGTCACTTTGTTCAATGCCATTTAAACTTTGGTCACTAAGCAAACTGTTGTAAGTGAAGGACTAGCAGTAAAGCTGCCTTTTGCAATTGATTGGTGCGGAGTTTGTTAAGTGGTGCTCCAGTTGTTTTTTGATTGCATCCAAGGTGCCTATTACGACTATATCTGCTTTCTTACACCAAAATAATTCTACTTCTATTTGGAGGCCTTCTTGTGATCTTATCCAGTTCTTTCTCTTCTATTCTACTGTCTCCAAGGCACTGCAAAGTCCACTATTGAGCCATTTTTGTCTTTATTACAGTTACTATTATTATGCTTAAAAGCTGTTTTGAAAACATAGCTTCTTTGAAATCTGAGATATTAATAATTGTACTAATTGAATAAAGAATTCTTCCTGCTAAGAAGATCATCTAGAAACTTAATGTATTGGGCCTTGAGTTCTATGAATAATCACACCAGATATGTATAAAGGCACTGCTTAGGTATATTAATGCCACCTTACTTATTGAAGTGTAATGATATGTGGGGATGATAGGAGAGAGAGAAACAGATGGGAAAACCAGCATGCCAAAAGTGTCCCAGCCTGCAGAAGAAGGGAACGGCATGGGAAATGTTTCAAAAAGGATACTCCTTAATTTTCCAGAGAGCGAATTTTACTGCTCATAGTTAGCATAACTATAAAGCTTCTGGATGATAACAATCTTGAAGTTGAGCTGCTGTTTCTTTCTAAAAAGCTATGAGGACAAATATGGGCTTTGCCGGCATTCATTCGAGATCATCTTTTCCCATTCTGTTATTTTCAGATCTGTTGGACCTCATAACCCTCAGAATTCCCAGCCAGAAAAGTCAAAGACCTACCGGCTAGAAATTCTACAAAGAGCTATTCCCAAACAGCTGGAGGGTACTGGACTTGGGGAAACTATCCTAGATTCTGGCCAATAAATTAGTTACATTTTTTGATGGAAACAAAAACATATGTTTCAAAGAGTGAGAGGCCAACAAAAACTCAGGCAAGCATGGGAATAATATTTAATGACAAAATCCAAGCATTTGGCCAAATATCTGCATGGAAGTCTCTCCTAGCTCTTAAAAGTGTATTTGCCATGAAGAATTTCAACCAGCAGAATTGTACCAGCAATTTGCAAAAAAAAAACAACAAAAAAACAAAACACCTTCATAAACCCAATGAAATTAGTTTGCTTTATCTATATTGCATTAAAGAACTTGTATGAAATAGACAATTAATTGGGGTAAATGGGTGTTGGATCAAAAACATATTCTTGTTAAGCAGTCTTTCAAATTTTGCACATTTTGTTTCATTGACATGAATAATACGATTGGGTAACAAAAGGAGAAAATATTATCCTAAAGCAAATTATTCATGACTTCTTATTACCCATCTCACAGTGATTTTAGCTACAGGTCAGAAAAAGCATATTATTTGTTCTTTGATTTATACAGTCATCAGAGCATGTCTGCCATAAAAGGTAAAAGAGAACACTGGAGAGAAAGAACATCTGGAACAACAGTGTAACCTAACACAGCATCAAAGAAGGAAAGGGGGGGAAAGAATTGATATAGAAGTATAGAAATTGAAATGTTCCCCTATGCACATTTATAATGAACATTCACATTAGAATTTATTTATTTATTTATTTATTTATTAGAATTATTAGAATTCCAGGAACCTTAATACAGGTTTATTGTAAATGACATTTTGTAAAAACAATAACTGTGCATTAATAATTGTATTATGTGTCTGATTGTGAATTATTCAGTTAGCAATGGCTTAGTGGGTAAGTTTAATCTATTTTAGCAAACGAACTGCAATTGTCATATCAAACTCTACAATAGTCTAAGCACTAGCAGTGTGAGTATCACCTGAAAAGTTTTCATCTAATTTACATTTATTTTAAAAAGCATACAGAAATCTCTTATTTAACAGTGGAGTGCAGATTTTCATCTAAAATAATATAAAATATATGGTTCTGCCACTCCTCCTACCTTTCCACTGTGTTGTTATATTATTCTTTGTGCACATTAAAGGAAAAAACCAATCAAAACAAAATAAAG
Organism: Thamnophis sirtalis; assembly: GCF_051295495.1. Lineage (NCBI taxonomy): Eukaryota > Metazoa > Chordata > Lepidosauria > Squamata > Natricidae > Thamnophis > Thamnophis sirtalis. The sequence continues at coordinate 56,556,981 of NW_028261391.1, forward strand.
TCTACATACAAGGAAAGATTGTCCTTGAAGAGCACCAGGAAGTACAGCTGGTGCAGAATGCAACTGCATGGACAGGTATGTGTACCCCTAGAACAGGGATAGCTAAACTTTTTCTCATTGTGTGGCAAAAGCACAGGCGCACACCCATAATGCAATGCGCAAGTGATCACCCATGCATCCTGCAACCCATGCATGTGTGCACGACCCCCCTGTATGTGCCCCACCCACCGTGCATGCATGCACAACCCCCAGGCTCCTCCTCCCTCCACACATGCATGCATGGGCACCCCACACACCCCTTGCCCCCACGCATGCGTGCATGACTCCCACATGCACCCCACCCCTACATGAACATGCTCACACAACCCACCCCCACCCCCTGTACATGCCCATGTATCTCCCACGTGCGTCCTGCCCTCCAGGCATGAGCGGCAGAGATTCAAAAACCAGCTGGCTAGCAGGAGACACGCACATGCGCGGTGGAGCCGAGCTAGAGCAACGGCTCACATGCCTGCAGAGAGGGCTCTGCATGCCACCTGTGGCACATGTGCCATAGGTTTGCCATCACGGGCCTAGAATTTTACATCTGTGTTGTGTTGTGGTTGCTTTTTTGCTTTTTGGTGCAATTCAAAGTGCTCATTTTGACCTTTAAAGCCTTGCATGGCAAGAGACCAGATTATCTGTGAGATCACCTCTTCTTGATCACATCTACATCAGGTCAAGCAGAAGGTATATGCTGTGGGTTCTGGCTTCTTAGAAGCTCCATCTTGCAGGACCAATGCATTTTTGGCTGTAGCTCTCCAGAACATCATTTCCCTGAGGTAAGGTTGTCCCCATTCTTGCAGACCTTCCAGAAAGAGTGGTTCTTCCATCAATTTTGGCGATCCCATGGTGACCCTTATCCTCACTTAGTATATAGGCATGTTTTGGGGAATAAATGTACGGTATTCTGGCACAGGATATATATTATCCTTAAATATTCTAACACAGGATGTACATTACTATGGATACAAAGAGCCCTAGAGATGCAGTGGTTAGAACGTAGTATTGCAGTCTAACTCTGCCCATAGCCAGGAGTTCAATCCTGACTGGCTCAAGGTTAACTCAGCCTTCCATCCTTCCAAGGATGACTGCTGGGAGCAAAGTGGTGATGACACTGTAAACTGCTCAGAGAGCGATGTAAAAGCACTATGGAGCAATATATAAGCCTAAGTGTTATTGCTATATTTACCAACAAAGGTGGTGCTGGAAAGAAATACACCTAGTATCAATATAACAAACTGTTCATTGTCTGGGTTATGCAGAAGTAAAATGGAAATCTTAATTTCCAATGGCAAGATATTAATTTTAGTGGAAATGCAATATTTGAAGCTCACTTTCTGCATATTAAAATGTCTATAATTTAATAATATGTAAAATATAAGAATAACCAGAAAGATCCTAGAAGAAAGCAATGGAACATAGATTTATGGAGTTACCCAAAGGAAATGTAAGACAGAAAATGATATTGGTAAGGAAGACACAGCTAATTATTACAGGATTGAAATACCTGTCCCTCACAGCCTGTTACCAGGTATCCTAAACTACCTGCAGTCTTGAGGAAGAGGATGCAGATTAAAATATTATTAGAACAACAGGCAGAGCTGGGAGTGGGAGTTAAGCATGTCATTAACTTAGAGTCCTGATCACTCTAAGTTTACTAGATTCTTATGCATAGGCTTGAATAAATCTTTTATGCTGCAATTCAGCAGATGGTTCTGGTCTTTTACACCTTAAATTAGCTTTTGTATGCCAATGGCTCTGACAATAAAACTTAAACCAAAAAATGATTGATGAAGAAATCTCCTATTGCACTAAACCTCTTTATTCGAAGACATCACTCTCAGAGTAAATGTAATTTATTTATTTCTGGTGCTATTGCATTATATTTTAGTTCATATAAACCAGAAAATCTCCTATCCTGGGCATGGAGGGCTTCTTCTAAATTTTTCTTTCAATCTTAGAAAATAAGGTTCCTGGAGAATTCCTCATTTTAAAAAGGACATTTTGGGGGATAATAGATCTTCAAACTTCTAACATTTTTTCAAACACTTCAAAATCCTATTATATAACTGGAAAGTGAAAGTGAGATAACAAAAATATAGCCCTTAATACTGAGCAGAAAAATGGCATATGAGAAAAATACCAACTGTGTGAAAACATTTCATTTCAAAATAACTTCCTGAATGCACTGTTTTGTAATTCAGTCAGGGAGGAAATTATGAAAGTGGGCTGTACGTGATACACAGTTGAACAGACTTCACTTATGATCTGCATTTTGGACTATTTTATAAAACTGTCTGCTTGACAAACTGGGTTTTCTTTTGTTTACCAGATGCAAGTAGTAAGATATCCTGACATCCATGGATCAAATGCACATACCTATATAATATCTCCCCCAGCACTTTTCAACTACAATTTGCAATATCAGACTCAACCAACACAGCAATAGAAAACAGAACAGAGCAGACTTTATCATAAAGTCACTTCGAGATACAATTTTTAAGTTCACTTAAATGTTCCTGTTATGATTGAGTAACTGATTTGTGAGTCATTACCCAAAGAAAAAATTATTTTATCAAATTTTGAGTAAATTATCCAGCTTTGGGGAGTACAGCTTTATCCCACCTAGGTGGCTCCTTCCTTTCTCTTTCTTTTTATTTACTAGGCTGCTAAAGAAAAGGTATACTCATTTTATGGCAACAGAAAATGAGTCCAATTGTCTTTTAACTTATATCAGTTCTTCATTTCCATTTGGGTGGACTGACCATCAACACATAGCATGGGGCAGGAGAGAATGAGCCATTTTCCACTGTATGTGTGATGTGTTATAAACCTATGTATTATAAATGCCAAAACAACTAGACACAAGTACAGTTTATTCCCCATGCCATCATTCTGCTAAACAACTAATTCCCACAGCACTGTATGTTCAGGTGTGTCAAACTGGCAGCGCAAACCACAGCCACCCCAGCTCTACGAATGGGGAAAATGTCACAAAACCTCATGTGATAGCAACATGATGGGGCGAGTTTGACATCCGTGCTCTAGGATGTCAAACCATATAGTATGACTATATTGCTACTATTCTTTGCATTTTTCCTATTACCTATTCCTTTAGAATCTGACTATAACTTTGTTGTTTGCATGAGTTATGTTGATTGCTTTTACTTAATATCCTATTATGACTTACGTTGATTGCTTTTATTTAGTATCCTATGACTATCACTGAGTGTTGTACCTTATGATTGTATTTTATGATCATGATTTATCACTTGTTACTTGCATGTGCACTGACAGCTTATTCACTGGAGACAAATTCCTTGGGTATCCAATCACGCATGGCCAATAAAGAATTCTGTTCTGTTCTGTTCTGCTCTACTCTGCTCTATTCCAATGCAGTAAGGTTAGCACAGGAAATAAACACATTACCTTCACAGGCAGCAGTGAGCCAGCAAGTTCTCTTTTTTGGCAATTATTTCAACACAATAAAAGCAGATGCTATTTGGCATTCCATGTCCCCTCCCCCTCAAACATACTTCAAAAATCTACTTACATGTCATATCAGTATTAGCCAATCTATCTGCCTAGCATGTATGTTAGATTACAACTCTGCAATTTTCATTTAGGAGAGGGAAGATTGTGGTAATCTAACATTTAAAGCTAGGACTCCAAGATTGTATGCTATTCTCAGTTTCCACTAAAGGAAGTGTGCAGGTTATGCAGGCACAATTTGCAATCTGCAACAGGAATCATCATGCAGCAAAAATTTTGCTATGCTGAATCAACCATGAATTCAACTGTTCTTATTTTCTTTCGGTCATCTAAGAAATGCTCAGCGTTTTTCATGAAGTATACGAACAAAAGATTGTGCTACTTTGAGGGACTAGGAGACACACCTTATCATTTATATACATAGTCAGAAACTAGTGACTTTGTGCTGTTACTGATGCGCTTTTTGCTTACAAAAGTAGCAAGGAAGTACTGCTTTTTAAAACAAACTTTTTTAATAGATATCAATCCTTTGGAAAAGAAACACTAAATCAGACATTCACCATTTTCCATGCTTCCTTGATATTCTTCAAAATGTATTTACTGATAGAGAGCCAACAGTATTTCAGAAATAAAGGGGTGCAGATTCCAGTTCACCTTCAATTAGAGACATTCGCTGGGTGATTTGCAATAGTCACCTACTGTTTACAACTCTTCGTACATTCTTTGTACACTGAAACACTTTTCCATAACTTATCTCTCTGTGTTTTTAAAGCAACAGCTGTTCTGAAATAAGGCTGCCTTACCAAACTATGCAAATTATAGAACACAATTGGGCAGTAGCAAGGAATTAGTTTTTTGTAACTATTGGCAGTCATCAAGGGTTCTCCAATTTTTTTTCAGCCTACTTTTGGAACCCTACCTAAAGGCTACCACATCTGACAACTGGGGGCCCCAGAAATTGTACTTACTACTTTCATGGAAAAACAAAAAGGATTAAAATTAAATTATTTTAGCTATTGGATCAAGCTTTGAAACGGTTTTCAGAGTAGGTTTAGTCTCTTGAATCCAAGGTTATCAAGGTGTTATGTATTTATAAATGATGTCCTGTAAAAATAGGGCGCCCTGAAAACAGTGAAGGACCAGCTCACAGTGCTTTTGACAGCAAAAACAAAGTTTCTGAAGGCTGTGACATTGAGCTGGCCATGTCCACCCTGGCCATACCCACCTGACATCCCCCCCCAAGGTTAAACACAATTCTGATGTGGTCCTCAATGAAATTGAGTTTGACACCCTTGCTCTAATACATAAGAATAAAATAATAAATAAAATAAATAAAAGGAAATTGATTGGACATCTAGAATAGGGCTCAAAGAACAGGAGAAAAGCATCCTCTCCCACAAAATGTGGCTTTGTTATGTGGCAATATTTCTAGGTTTCAACAACTTTAAGCATTCTGGTTGGGAAATTCTTAAAATTGCCAAGGCTGGAAAACATCATTGCATGGTTTAGGCTGATTAAAGATCAAAGCAGAACCTGAGATGCCCAGTTGTCTTTGAAACAGGTTTTCCTAGAAAGAGTGGAGGAAAAAGGAGAAACAGATGAGAACAGAGTAATCTTGCCCTGAAATCGATTCTGTTGCCCACAATTGATGATGATGATGATGATGTCATTTATGTTGCCATGTTTCTATTATTGCCAAACATTATTTTGACTGGAATGATGAAGAACAATTATTCACAGATGCAAATTTAGTATATTTACAGTTCAATTCACTCCATCAAGCCTACAGTTTTTCTATGGGCTATGATCATTCCAAACTAAGTGCATAAAAGGTCAGTTTGCATAACATATTCTGGATACTTGAAATTAATCATCCAGTTTCCTCCTTAAGTTAAAGCACACTCTTTCTTCCTTTCTTGTCCCACATGCTTTCGAGATTCCAGGCATTCCTACTGTCTCCCCTTCTCCACCAAAGCATTTTTAGTCTTTCAATATACCATATTTATTTTACATGACTAGAATTTACATATTCCCAAAAGTGTTTATTCCAGTGAAAATATTGCTCTTTCCTAGCAGTTGGTCCAGGGAGACTTGGTTTAACTCTCTACTTACCTTGTTCCCCTTAACTCACACGTACTTATTTTCAACCATATAACATTTTTAAACAAAATAATCAAGGACACAAAAATCTCTAGGCACCTAAAAGTTTGAAGTCCTGCAATTCATCCCTAGTATTATATTGATATATAATCAATATATGTATAAATATCAAGCAATATTCTACAGTGAAAACAGGGAATTCTAATAAGGAAGATAGGTAAGCAATAGAAAGTGTAAAACAATACACAGTTTTAAATAAGATGCAACAACATCCAGTTCCCAGGTAACAGAATAAAATCCACAATGGCTGATTTAGAAGCAAATGGTTTTAATATTCCTGGACGCTAGAAGTGATGCTCATGTTCTTAGATTTTCTAGTCTTGATATCCTGAACAGATAATCCTTTAAAACATGAATCCGTGGCCTTCAGAATCTGTTTGAATTACAAGTTTCATTATCTCTCTCATTCTGGCTAAAGCAATTGAAAGTGTGGTCCAGCAATATATTGAAGACACATATCCTACCTAGAGTTTGCCTAGTTAATAATCATCATTTTGTTTGTATCACATAATTGGCTATAAGCTACTTCATTTAATTATTATATACACAGAATTCAACACTGTATAGCAAGCAATAATTTTCCTGGACATAGGTTCACAAAGCATCTATATACTGTGATTAATTGTTCATTCACTTCACCCGAATATTTCTATCTAGCAAGTAAAACCTGCAATATTTCTCCATATAGAAAAGGTGTTGTTCGCAGCTAATAATTTAGTATTCAGCACTTCCAGCTGTATATAGCAACTGGGTTGGTTTCTGTTTGGCAGATATTGTCTCTTAATAGATAGCACTGTCAGTTTTGATAATAACCACCTGCAGTTTAGCCAGTCCATTCTATCCTTTGCCCTGGAAAAGGTAATGAGTGCCATTAATTTTAATTGTTCTAATTATATATTTAGGATACAAGTTTCTACATGCAAATCCTTGCAGGCAGCATCTTATGTTCAGCCCATTTCTTCACAAAAAGACTGGGTCCTATTGAAGCAATTCACATGTTTAGCCAAATATTGAAAAGTTGTTTTGAATGCTGGTAGAATTAACATACTGTTGCAATAATTTCTCTCTCTTGCTAGCCATTCTTTCTGAAAAATACATTTATAACTGACAAAATCTTCGTGATATCTCAAACCAGGTGGCATATTGAAAAGGCCCTGTTTCATTATTTAAAATATTGGCGTTGTAAATTTTAACGCGGGGGCTCAGTGACTAAGACGCTGAGCTTGTAGATTAGAAAGGTTGGCGGTTCGAATCTCTAGCGCTGCATAATGGAGTGGGCTCCCGTTATTTGTCCAGCTTCTGCCAACTTAGCAGTTTGAAAGCATGTAAAAATGCAAGTAGAAAAATAGGAACCACCTTTGGTGGGAAGGTAACAGCATTCCGTGCGCCTTTGGCGTTTAGTCATGCTGGCCACATGGCCACGGAGACGTCTTTGGACAGTGCTGGCTCTTTGGCTTTGAAATAGAGGTGAGCACCGCCCCTTAGAGTCAGGAACGACTAGCACATATGCGTGAGGGGAACCTTTACCTTTACCTTTACTTACATTTTAACAGTGTTAAGAGCAAGAAACATTTGTGCATTCAAATGTGAGACTTGTCACAAGAGTGGCATATCAATGACAATATCTCATTGTACACCCAAGAAGTAGTAAGCCTATTTAGCATTGCTCAAATATTATGTAATACTTGATCAAGTATTCCTGTTTTCAGCTATCGATAAATTCAGGACACCTCTCAGATTACCACAGAAATGTTCTGAAAAGCAGCATAGTTTTGAAATGATAATAGCAGATGTATATTGAAACCAATGTTTTCATCAGAATGGGCCAACCAGAAACTTGTGAGAGAATTCAGCCTCAAAGCACAGGTAATTCTGAGAAAATTAAAGGGAGAATTCTAATGAATCCACAGGAACCATTCTAAATCCACTCTGTGCACCAGTAGAATTACATCAGCTTCCAAACAGTTAAAAATTATGTCCTGATTTGAGTTCATAGCATGCCCCATCCTGATTGGGCAAGGCTGCATAACAATACATTAAGACACAAACTTTAAAAAAAAATCACTACAATCTAATTAAAATAGCTACACAGCAAAATAGCAGCTAAGATGTCCAGCCATCCCTGCATTGTTATCTCTCTGTAAACAAGTCCCAAAAAACAGTTTGCTTGTGACAATATCGAAAATTATCAGGCAATTTTGTAGTAATTACTGTGTTTTTAAAAATTAAATTTGTAAATAAATTAAATTCACTTATTTATTAAGGCAGATATGACAGAACATAAATTAATATTGCAATCCTATGTACTCACAAGATAGAGTTTGCATATTTATGAATAAATGAATGAACGAACGAATGAACAAAAACTCTCGGAAACTGGTAAGATTTCTAGCAAAAGAATGTGAACCTTTTAGAACATTGTCATAAAATAGCATTTAAAAAAGGTTGCAGCATGATTCTCACAACTTCTCTTTCTTAAAATATTAAAATACTAAGCAACTTATTGAATAGAAAAAGGACTAAGGACCAAATTCCAGGTTGAGGATCAATTCCATTTTTAAGGGATGATAAAAGTGGCAAGAAAGCAAAGAAAGCCAGAGTGGTGGATTATTTAATTAATAAATAAAATGCACCATTTTGTGTTGGCGCAGTCAGCAGGATGCTTCCAAGAAATCCAAAAACTAGCCAGGAAGTCATCACACATCAGAGGAGAAAGAAGATCTGTTACTGAGGAATTTATACGAATGAGAAGAAAAAAGTGCTTTCCATTTTGTCAGGCGCTGCATTTCCCTGCCCAGGGAAAGCAAAGATTCTGTTTCAAAGCAGAAGGTTAATGCCATCCTTAAGACATCCAGCTGCAGGAGTCTTATAATATTGACGTTTACAGAAAGGCAAAAGGATTTTCCCACGCACCCCGCTTTGACATTTGAGATTTGCCTCTCTCTCAAGCACCGCGATGGCTCCCTACCACTGCTTGCCTTCTCCAGAAGAAGCCAACAAAACTTCTCATCTACAGCTAGCAACCTGCAGAAAACTGTCTTCTGAGACTATGTGCAATGTAATCCATTGTAATATGGCCACAGTGCAGGGGTGGATTACTGCCAATTTCACTACCGGTTCGCAACCCGCGCGCATGCATGCATTGTTCAATGTAAATTGTTCTTTGTGCATGCACATAACAATTTAAAGTGAACTGCACATGTGCAGTAACTAAAAACCAAAATGGCGGTGATATCAGCGGCAGTGAAGGAACCAGTTTGAGGACATGGCAGGCCTGGGTCACTGCCAGTTCTGTGACCCAGGCCTGAATTTCATTACCGGTTTGGCCAAACCGGACCGAACCAGAAGCAACCCACCTCTGCCAGGTGGCTAATCTCAATACATCCTTTGGGAGATAGCCTTGAAGTGACTAACTTGGGGAGAGCAATCTACTCAGGACAGGTGTATATATGAATGAAGCAACAATTCCAGACTAAGAAGGTGACAGCTGGACCACAATCTCTTTTAATCCACAGCTTGTAAGGGCAGCCTCAACTGGTAACGTTCTGCAACATTGGAAACTACAGGTAGTCCTCGGCTTACAACCATTTGTTTGGAAACAGTCCAAACAGTTTCAACGACACTGAAAAACGGTGACTTACTCTGATACTTACAGCATGCAAATGAGGGGTAATTGAGAAGAGGATTGCATCATAATCCCACAGTACTTGCAAGAACTAGTTTCAGAATGTGAGAGATTTTCTTGAACAATTATATGTTCGGATTCCACCTAAATTGCTCCTTGGATGGGCTGATTATTTGCCTTGGAAGCAGAAACACAGAAGAGCAGTCTAAGATTAGAGGGCTGAAGATAACTTGCTTCTCATGTTAGAGTTATAAATACAGAGAGCCAGATTTTCAGGTCCTAATATGTACTGGCATTGCCAGATCACCCTGAAAACTGGTCCTACAACCTACATGTTAAGTAAGCGGGCAGGTGTGTGTTTGTATAGGTATGTATATGTATATATGTTCAAGCGCAAGGCTGAATGCTGGAAAAGTGCATTTTTAGCATATTTCAACTGACATCAAAATAATCTTGCAAGGTTCTTCTTTCCAGTGAAGAAAGTTTCACTGACAACTTTCCCACCCACCCTCCCCTGTATCCTTTTTTTTTTTTTTTGGCAAAATACCAAACAATAGATTGCATTTTGTTAAGTTTAATTTTGGAAAAAATAGTGTGCAATATATAGAGGTAGAGAACCTATTTAAGCCAAAGGACTTTAGGCAAGGCTGGTGGCAGGGTGCCAATAGTGGGTGTGGCTGCTATAGTGGGCAAGGACATCCCAGTGGGCTAGAAGTTAAGATACTTTTTTACTGGCACACATTCACTTTCATTCAAGATCACACACCATTCTCTCTCTCTCTCTCCCTCCCTCCCTCCCTCCCTCCCCCCCCCTCTCTCTCACTCACACACACACACACACACACAGGACCCCAATATCCAGGATTTGCTTTATTACATGCCAGTACTTGTTTATTTAATAAAGGTATATAGCCACCATCTTACAGGCATAACCCCAGTTGCCTAAAGTAAAAGTAAAACAAAACAACCCCAATTGCAAATAACACACTTATTAGCACAAAATAACATAGCATCTTCCTGTTTACCAGCATCACCAATCATTATTTGATTAGTAAATATCAGCTCCTGAGCTCATTTTCCTCACCACAAGCAGATCTCCTTTTAGAAACTAAGCTCCAAATATCGCTTCCTTAAATACTATTTAAGCTCTTCAAAACAATTCCTTCTATTCTGTTCAAACTATTCCTTAAATAGTTTGAACAGGAGAAATCGCCGCCGCGAAACTAGTAGCCACAAAACCAGTAGCCAGCTACGCCTTCCAGCCCCAAATGCCCAGCATAATCGCGCGGGGGTTGCAGACGAAACCCAGAAAGTTCCCAAATTCTTTTTCGTATGTCATGAAGTAGCTGTAGCGGAGTCTTTGATCTTTCTCTCTCTCCCTCCCACTTTTCTCTCTCCCTTCCCCACTCTCCCCCATCTCCTCTTTATTTCTCTCTCCTCCTCTCCCTCCTTCCCTCTCTCCTTTCTCTCTCTCTCTCTCTCCCCCCCCTTCCCCCCTCTCACCCCCCGTCTTCCTCTGTCTCATACACACACCCTCGGTTGGGACACACGGTTTGCAAGTCTCGCCCGCTTCCTGGCGGTCCAGCTGGCGGCCCTTTCGGGTTCAGTTCTCAGGTGCTCTGGGTGGGCCAGGTGAGTCACTGCGAAGAGCAGAGGCGCGCACCCTCCCATCCCCACCTCTGCCTTCCTTTCAAGGTTTATTATTTCAAGCACTTTATTGCTTCTTAATCTGCGACCACCACCCCCGCCTTTAAAACCGTCCCGTTATGAAATCCCCCCCCCCACGCTTCCCAGGCGTCTAAATACAGATTCCTCCCTTCCTGGGACCAGTTCTGGAAGCGAGACCGCGCATAATCTCGCTTGCCAGCCGGACACCCCGCAACGCGACACCCTGCACACGGATCAATTCTTTCGCCACTATCCACGCACGAATCCACCCACGTCGCCGCTTGTCTAAATCTCAGCTTTCAAGAAACCTTCGCCTGCTCCCCGAAACCGCTAAGAAGCGGGGATGATTAGACTCGGGGGTCCAGGCCAGAAGCAGCGCTACGTGGGGTTCCCAGGAAACATTTCACCGAAGGCAGAACACCCACGGTTGGGAAAACAAGCAGCCTCCCTGGGAAGAGCCGAGCCTTCCAGACCTTTCCCACGCTCGGGAGAAAAGCAAGAGAGGCGCACTTCCCCTTACCTTTGTATTTATCCATCCTGGGTTTTTTGCCTTTTAATTGGCGCTAGGCGGGATGGAGAGATCTTTTCTAGAGTGGAGGGTCCGGATTTCTCCCACGCTCTCCAAACCTCCGGACGGACCTCTCCCCGTGGGGCGCGCCTCTTTTCGCCCTGCTTGCGAATTCTTTGACTTAACTCTCGGGTAAAACCTTCTCGGACTGCCTTGCCGCTTCCTAGCTCCGCCCTCCCTATGAGGTCAGAATCGTCGGACTTTACAGGGACCGACGAGGGGCTGGGTGGCTAGAGAATGGCGTGGGAAGGGAGCGGTTGGGAAAAGGGGGCGTTTGAGTCCCCCAAACCGGCTTCGAAGTCTTACGGACCCCTGCAAACCAATTAAATATGAGCCAACAGCCAAAGCATCCAATGCTGTCCTAAATTGCTTTAACAGAGGGGTACAATCAAGATCAAGTGAGGTACTAATACCACTCTATAAAGCCTTAGTAAGACCACATCTAGAGTACTGCACGCTATAAAAAAGATGTGAGACTCTAGAAAGAGTGCAGAGAAGAGCAACCAAGATGTTTTAGGGGACTGGAGGCTAAAACATAAGAGGAATAGCTGCAAGAACTGGGCATGGCTAGTCTAGTGCAGAGAAGGACCAGGGGAGGCATGATAACAGTCTTCCAATATTTGAGGGGCTGCCACAGAGAAGACCCGGTCAAGCTATTTTCCAAAGCACCTGAAGGCCAGACAAGGAATAATGAATGGAAACTGAACAAGGAGAGATCAACCTGGCAATAAGGAGAAATTTTCTGACAGTGAGAGCAATCAACCAATGGAACAGTTCGCCTTCAGAAGTTCCGGGAGCTTCATTACTGGAAGCTGTCAAGAAGAGACTGGACTACCATCTGTCAGAAATAGTGTAGGTTCTCCTGCTTGGATGGGGGATTAGACTAGATGACCTACAAGCTCCCTTCTGTTAAACTGTTAATCTGTCAATGCAAGCTTGTCAGTCGAGTGTACAAGTTCAAATATGTACTTGGAAAACAAGGCAACTAATTGTGATGCCCATGAGAAACTTCTAAGAAACTTCAGATCAACCCTCTGGGTATCTCAGGTGCTTCCAGAACATGTTTTGGGTGGCTGACCTTTGGGTGACCAAGATGCAGGATACGTGAGCAAGGAGAACTGTCTGTTGTCTTCTGCTTGTTCTTTCAACTTTTTCCCCCACGCCAGTAAGACGTTTTTGGAATAACTGAAGCCACCAAATTTGATTGGTAACATTCAGATCACTAGACAGCACTAGAAATTTAAGGGTTTCTTCAGAATATCTTATTGTGTGGCCTCCCACTCGAGAAAAAGATGCAATAGAATCTGAGCTTGAATCCTGGCTGACAACCCTGCTGGTTGTTCCACTTACAGCCATTAAGACCAGGAGAATCCCAGTTTCTATGCAAGCTTCTTAGGGGAGTGCAAGGCTGTCCAGAGCCATGGACAGAACTAGCCTGGAGCAAGAGGGTTCCTGAACAAGCAACAAGCTAAAATTTGGCTTTTTGTCATATTCCTCCAGGCACCAAGTCCTATCTCCTGTTTGGCCTGGGGTGAAGATATAGAACTGGGTATCATTAGCATGTTGATGCTAATGATACCCCTGGAACTGACAGATTATCTCCTTGCAGGGTATTTATTGTAGGTATTTTAAAAGAATGGAAGGGGGGGAGGCACCAAGCCTGGAGTCATCCCACTTTGGAATGGCTGAGAGACCAGGCTCTCCTGCTCCTCCTTCCACTGAGAGAACCTGCAAAAAGTAGGGAAAACTCTGCAAAACAGAGCCACTGCCCCCTAACTCTCATTAACACTCCAGAAGGATTGACGGTATTCAGTGCCACTAAGAGATTAGTAGAACCAGAGGAGTAGGCCAGCTCTGAATACAGTCAAAATTTTATCAGGTATATCCTGTATAAGCGAGGTTTAAAACAATCTTCCAACACATTGCTTTAAAGGAAGTTGACTTGTTCATCTGATAGAAGGTCGCTGTAATTTGGCTATCCTTCTTCAGCCATTCCTTGCTCTAACAGTTTGGAATTTGAATCTCTATCTCTAATTTTCATTCCCTAGGCTGTGAACCCACACTCTTCAGTCTCACTTAAAGCCTAAAAGCCAGAATACATCTATCTTCATTCATTAGCTCTCAGTCGTATCATTATTATCTAGTCTAGAAGACTATGTCAGTACCTTTGCAGCTCCATCATTATTATCTAATGCAGATAAATTAACTGGATATCATCAGTACATTTCAAATCTTCAGCTGGTGTCACAAAACAGATATCAGGTTAAGCCATGGTGGCGCAGTGGTTAGAATATAGTACTGCAGGCTACTTCTGTTGACTGCTGGCTGACTGCAATTTGGCTGTTTGAATCTCACCAGGCTCAAGGTTGACTCAGGCGTCCATCCTTTTGAGGTGGGTAAAATGAGGACCCAGATTGTTGCGGGCAATATGCTGACTCTAAACCACTCAGAGAGGGCTGTAAGGCACTGTGAAGCAGTGTAGAAGTCTAAGTGCTATTGCTAGTGCAATCAAGAAACATGGGGAATTAGTGTTTTAAATAATAATGTGTTTCATACACATTTATTGACTTAATGCCTGCTCTTTTTATTGGACCATTTAGCATTGCTCTTCTACCAGTGGCATCTGAGCATGTACAAAAGAACACTATTTAGTATATAGATCTGGAAAACAAATTCTGAAAAAAGTGAAATATTGTGAAGTCTAACTCCTCTCATGGGGTATCTCTCAGAAAATTTATGATAACTCACAGAAAAAGCAGAATATAAATGTAACTATCATAATAGGAATCACCACACAAAAGTGAAAAATGACAAACATATTCATTTTGTTCCTTCCATGTAATATTTAGAAACTGGAAGACCATGTTTTTCAATCATGTGGGGAAATAATAATAACAAATATATGAAATAATAAGCAAATATTTTTCAGCTGAGTATATTGAAAATGTACTGTATTAGTCTTTATTAAGTTTACATAAATGCTAAGGATGATCATTTTCATATAAACCTCTTTAGTTTGAAATGGAAATTAAGCCTTTGCACTTTAAGTTATTACAAAAAGAATTATTGGCTATTATCTAGTGGGATGATATACAGATTAAAGTTAACAAAGAGATGTATTACCACTGGTTGAATTTTTAACTAAAATGTAGATTGCAAGAAATTAGAAGCACATATTATGACTTTTGTCTATGGAAAAAATATATTAGCTTTTGGGAAGCTGCAGGGAAGGTCAATAGTTTCTTTACATATAATAACTAAAACATTATTTTGTTAAGAAGAAAAATAAATGACAGTGTTTCTGCTTAAATTGATACTAGAATATGAGATCATAGGCAATTTTTTAAAATCAATATTTATTAGTATTCTGAACTATGTAGGTTTACATAGTAGATTTATACTGATTTCAGCAATGAGCTGAAGTATGTAGCTGATAGTGGCTCTCACTATTAGAGAAAAACTAAACTGTTTCTATTCTTGACGTAAAGATTCAGTTTAGAGTAAATCAAATTGAGAGTCAGTATACTAAGTGATTTAGAACACTTTCTCCAAACTTAATGACTTCTAGATGTAGTAGCTTTTGACCTTCCATATACTAAGCATATCTTGTCCCATTTTATATGGACATATAATAAATAAATAACAATAAAGAGAATAATTTAATATGATCATATTGTTTGGATATCTTATTTCTTGAACCTCTGTTGAAACAGAGATGAAGAGCACATATTCAAAATACAAAGACCACATATTAAAAATGCCCCAGGCATTAAATCAGGTGAATATCCTTCCGTATTTTATGACTACTTATTTTTATAGCTATAACTGAGCCCACACCAGTATACCACAACCTATAAAATTCGAGATCATGCACTATACCACTTACAATGAATTTAACTTTTCTGAATGTTTGATACACAAATATGCAGACAAAGTGAATATATGTATTGTACCATCAATTAATAGGTTAAATCAAAGGTCTTCCATCACAAATGCAAAATTGAACAGTATGTGTGCGGAAATGGTTTCTGCTAGTATGCCTATTGCAAATTGCTCATTTCTTTCCTTACTTCCTGCTTTCCTTTTAGATACACATAAGATATTGTAAACAGAAAATTTCACTCCTCATTTTCTTACACAGCTTAACAGTTTCCATTGTTGCTTGCTAAGAATATTAGCAATAGGTTAATTGTTTGAAATAGATTACACTCCTCCTCAACTTAATTAATGGTAATATATTTCGATCTTTCTTCTTTCAATTTAATTTCAGAGAAATCTCACAAAAATATGCAACAACTAAAAACCTACACTGTATTCAATATTGCAGTTTGAAAGTACCTACTCTATTTGTATGAACCCTGCCAGAAGGAATGAAAGATGGATGGATGGATGCGCCAAAGAAGATGGAATTTCCAATGGGGAAGAAGAAATTGAAATGTATTGTGACCTGATAAGGTAGATGACTGGAAAAACACAATTATAACTTTATATAGGACTTTTACAAGCACTATTAAAAAAATAATTGTTTGACCAAACACCCTACTGGAATATTTTAATTTTGTAGAACAGAGGCAGTGACTCAAATCAACCAGGGCTGTCATGCATGTGTGTGTGTCTGTTTGTCTGTATGTGAATGAGTGAGGACTGTCACAACTATGCGGTTGAAGTCATTGTCTTGTTTTTTCTAATCATCCCTCCCAATACAATATAGGTTTCAGCATGTTTAATTGATTTAGAGACTTGGAAACCAGCTGAGAAAGAATTATACTTTAATCTGAAGTTCCAGGTAGGCCTAATAACTAAAGCAAAAAGGAAGAATTGTACTGAAGAAGCTTCTTGGATGAGAAGCAAAACATTTTCAAAGAAAAAAATCAAGAAAGCTTAGATGTCTGTTGAAAAAAGCACCTTTGGTATAAGGGAAAAGAAAATCCTCTCATTGCCTCCTTATTTATAGAAACTAGTTTCCTTTCATTTATATACCATTTCCCCCCAAAATAAGACCCAACTGGAAAATTAGCTCTAGCATGATTTTTCAATATGGTTGTTATATAAACATTGCACCCAAAATAAGCCCCAGTTAAGATCCTAAGCCAGGTGGATGCATATTTTCCCCAAAATAAAACCTAACTGTAAAATAAGCCCTAGCACGTCTTTTGGAGCAAAAATTAATATGACCCAGTCTTATTTTCAGGGAAACACAGTATTAGAGGTGCTAAACTAAGTAATCCAATTGAAAGGCCTAATTGAGAGAACTGATCTGACCTAGTTGCTCTGAAAATGCTTCAATCATAGTCAGTACTCATAACTTTAGCAAAAAAGTCAAATCAATTTGTCCTCTTATAAGGTACATGGAAAAAAGTATAAATGGTTATAATTTTACATCCTGCTTTTAAGGACAAAAGGAAAGCTAGTGTTAGAGGCACAATATAGTAAGTTTGTGGAAATTAGAGTCTTTTTTTAGATGTTTTTTCTTTTTAGACATAATATGATCTCTCTCAACCTTCAGGATATTTTCATCCCTTAAGAGGCATCCTGAGAATTTCAAGACTCACTCTACTTTGAGGACAAATCCATTAATCACTGAATCCAATGCCCCTTTTTTCATTTAACCTTCAGATACAGACTTGGCCAAATCCAGGGTATCTCTGTGTTATGTAA
Organism: Thamnophis sirtalis; assembly: GCF_051295495.1. Taxonomy (NCBI): domain Eukaryota; kingdom Metazoa; phylum Chordata; class Lepidosauria; order Squamata; family Natricidae; genus Thamnophis; species Thamnophis sirtalis. Next base: position 56,574,194 of record NW_028261391.1, read on the forward strand.
ATATTGTTTAGATGTTGTGGGGTGTTTTTGGATTCACCCAGAAAGAGCCCTGAAGCAAAACAAGCTGCTAATTGAAGAGTTTGCTTATTCAAATTTTTCTTCTTAATAGAGAGAACTTGGGCAGTGGAACTAGTAGAAGGGTTACTGATGAAATGTGTATGATCATATCATGCAAACATCACAACTGTATTTTTGTATTAGTGTCACATATCTGAACACAAGTACATAATTGCAGCATTTATCTGATTACTTCACTGCGCACCTATTGTAATTTGGGTATCACTTTTGTTGGTACCAACAACTAATAGAAGCAGCAAACGACACATTTTACATATATCCTCAAGAAAATCAGTCCAAGATTACTCTTGCCAGAAAGAAGATTGTCCTGCCCTATTTTAAAAGAAAAGTCATGATGGAAATTAGCAAGAAGGTATTCCAGAGAAGTTCTTCAGAAGACTCCAGTTTTTTATTTATTTGCCTGGTTGGACAGAGGAATTATCTTAAAACATTAAATACATGGGAATATTTATAAGTAACTGTACTAAACTGCATTGAAAATGAAGATTTCTTCAAGACAATCTCACCTTTTGAAAACTACATGGGCATTCCCATTAGTGATGGGTTCTGGGTGGTACGGCCCAGTATGGCGGTACTGAGAGTAGCGGGGAGCCGCAGCCAACATACTGGTACGGTGGCTTGTTTGGTCCACTAACTCACCCGTGTTCTATGGGCGTTTAATACCGCAACTGGCCCATTGAGCATGCGTGATCTCCGCTGAGCAGCTAGGTCAGTGTTTCTCAACCTTGGCAACTTGAAGATGTCTGGACTTCAAGTCCCAGAATTCCCCAGCCAGCGCTGGCTGGGGAATTCTGGGACTTGAAGTCCAGACATCTTCAAGTTGCCAAGGTTGAGAAACACTGAGCTAGGTGTTGCAGGGCGGTTGTGCATGCACGTGCGCGCAGCACGTGTTTCTGTCTAGGACTCCTGCCCCCGTGCACAGCATACCGGCTACCCCGAGGTCCGGAACCCACCACTTATTCCCATACAACTTCCTTGGTAACAATAAACTTTAGCATTTTAAAAAATATTTTCCATTGCCTAGGCAACAACTCTGGTATTTTTTACTCAACCCTCTCCAAGAATTAAAGTGGTCCAATTCTCCTTGGGTTTTGGAAATAATTAGTGCTACCACTCAAGTGGATTCATTAAATTTAAATTATCTCTATTTTTTTATGGATGTCACCCTGCTGTTTTTGTAGTTTAGGCTTGATACATGATTTAAGGCAATTAAACACTAAAACACTGCACACACCTGTTTTAAAGAAGTGCATAGTTTTTATGATATTTATGGCATGCATTTGAAATATTTCATAATGATTTGTACATCGTCAGCAAGCAATGAAGAGAACAGCACCAATCAATAACTCCTTAAACAAAATGCTACTTTTCTCAAGTTTGGTTTTCAGCTGCAAAAGAAAGATACAGTACAATTTATTTATTTTCATATTCATTATTTCATAGCCATTATTGGCGGTTTTTGTTACATTCACAGGTCTAGACTCTCTCAATGATGCATGGGTTGGGATTCCTAGAGTCTTGATCTCACTGATCTATCAAAAGAAACAGCAGCTCAGAGGCTCATCGAAACTATGGATTGTTCTGGACTCTTTGGAGCTGCAAATGTAAAAGGCACAATCCATAAAAGGACAACTCTGGAAAGGGCATGCCCTGGAACAATGACCCTCTTTTTTTTCTTTATTCATGTCCCGGAACTGTACATGTTCCTGAGGCCCTTCCACCACAGAAAACCTGGAACTAAGTTTTTCCACCAGCCTTGTAGAAACTCAAGCAAAGGAAACTAAATGTGAAATGGAGAGGGAGGGGGAAAATGGGAAGGGGAGATTTTACTGTGTTGGTAAAGAAAAAAAAACCATAGTGCATTACTCTGCACTTAAAGTAATCCCAGGGAATCGTACGTATTTAGCAGCAAATTAGTGTTGACATTTGACTATGTTTCAATCAGTTCTGGGTTTTGGCACCATTATCTGTATTTTTAACTTGCTGTGAAGATTCACTTTACCAGCTGCCCTGCTGTGTTGGGAGATGTAATACATTCCTGAATCATTACTCAGAGGTCAGAAACTCACAATTATTTCTGTATCAGGAAGCAGGAAAGAAAACCAGACTTTTAGAATTTAGAATTTATTTTTTTCATTATCTGAGAAGAAAAGGCTTTAAGTAAGTATGAAGAATAATGATGATGAATCATTTGCTAGGGTCAATGTGCACAAAAAGCATCAGGCTGGCTGGTTAAATGATCATTGTCACATCTTCTTGGCTTCTCAAATATGAAATAAATTTGGCTTTTGGCCTGACACTTTCATATATATAGCAACCAACACATTCCACTGTTTGTTCATTAAACAAACAGCCAAAAAAAAATCTGTTGCCCATGATGAAGATTATAAGATTCTCAACTGATATATCTTTTATGATGAATGTGATTGCCTTCAGCTGGTGCAGTGGTTGACTTACTCATTTTTATTTGATTTACATCAATCACACCTTTCATTTCTGGGGTATAGGCAAGACAGCTAACAGTGTTTAAAGGACAAAAACAGAAAATAGAAGCTTTAAAATGCAAATCAAAGTAACACTAAAATAAATAGTAAGATTGTTGAATCTGGTGAAAGGCATGAGTCTTAAAATATTTCAAAACTCTTTAAAGAATTCTTTTATATTGCATAATGAAAATGTATCTTCTATCACATGCATTCATTTTTCTGAGCTCTGGATATAATAGACTATGCCTTTCTAATGCGACATCTTTCCAGGTTCTCTATCCAAAAAATTCCCAATACCACCAATCGCTTTCATAGGAATTTTTACCTTCCTTATTGCCCTTGTTGCCTTTTCTGAGTTAATTAAACCATTCTGCTCAGATTGGACACAATAATTGATATGAGATCTGTCTAGTACAGAATACAATTTTTCAATGATTTGACAAACTGCTCTTGATCCAGTCTAAAGTTCTCTTCATCTTTTTGTACAATCACATTTTGGACTTGTGTTCATTTTATTCTAAGATATTTTTTTAATTTCAATCATTTCTGTTGTTTCACCTGATCTCCTCCATTTTGTACTTCTGTTTATCTTCTATCTCCCACGGCTCTATATTATGTTGTGACTTGCTGTTGCATAGTTCTTATCAGTTGTCTACTACTTACCTTTACTAACCACATCCTGCTCTAATTTTAGCTTTCGACTAATACAGTAATTACAAACTCGTACTCCTATGTATTGAATGAGAGGCTGTTAGACAACGAATTTTTCATTCTCAATCCATAAATTTTGCAAAAACATCATAATTGTGCATAACTCTTATAAATCATGCTATGTTAATTCTAGGGACATTAAGAGACCTACACAATAATGCCATCCTGAAATTAAGGCTGAGATCTCACAATCATGTGTCTGTTATTTATCAGTCGCAATAATATTTATTGAATAATTTAAAGTTTGTGGCCAAGGGAATACTGACTCCGATATTTTAAGCAATCCTCCAAGTATCATTTCGGAAAATACCACAAGATCTTCAAAATGTGTAAAATTTTATCAATAATTGTTCCCAAATTATCCTGTTTTGCAAACAGTATGTGTGTTGCAAGTTTTATCATCAAGCATGACCAAATGCATTTTCACTGTATTAATATGAGTTGAATAAAGAAAAACAAATATCAAAACAATAGGGTAAGAATAAAGTTTAAAACTTTATTCATCTACTTGATATGAGTACAACAGCAATGTAGATTATAGTGGCATTAGGGTGACATTTGCAAACAGCATGAATAGCAACAATGGCCATTTTGCAGAGAAGCAGAGTTAACTCTATGGACAGGCATTGGTGGCTTTCTCTTTCAACAAAGGCTCTTAATAAGAGCTATTCCATAACAACAAGAAAAAGGAGGAGAGGCAGAGAAAAAGGGATATTCTGAAAAAAGGCTTTTTCTCAGTTCTGAACATCAGCTGGTCATGGGAAAAATGGATAAATTTAAACCTTGAAATTTTAAGCAAAATATTATTAATTAGAGTCATGTTCCTAAACATCAGAAATATGGCTTCATCACTATAACGATTGTCAGTAATTTAAACTACTTTATAGAAAATACTGCTGTTAGCAATACACAGTATAACCGAATAAGCAGAATCTTCTCTAGGTCTTCTCTGCGAAATAGCCTAATATTCAACCTTTACCATCTAATTTAATTGGGCTTGATTTGGGCTCAGAAGCTGGTATGCAAATATTGTGTGCAAATTATCACTCATTCTTGAAGAAACAGATTTGGTAGGGCTACAGATTGGCATGCAAAAATCATGATATAACAATACAAATATTTTTCAATACCTTGTCCTTCCAACTTATGGTTTACCAGATTTTTGAAACTCAAATCTGATAGCCTTAAATTTGGATGTAAAATCCATACCCTTAAAATCTATATTCTTGAAGAGGCATTTGCCATAAATTAACTTTATAGGAACTTACAGCAGAATTTATGTTTTGGTGATTTTACATAGAACCCTTTGGGAAACAAAGAACATACTTGTGTTGGGTCATTACAGTATTTTTACACATGGATGAATAACCCAAGAGTGTGAAACTAAACATATTCATTCTTTCTTTTAGAAACCATTCTGCACATTGAAAAAAATATTTTAAAGACCCCTTTTATGTTTCTTGACTTTATATATTTGGAATCAAGCTTGCTCTGACAATCTTGGAGAGCCATCACTGTTTTTCCAAACCAAGGAATAAATTATTTTTAACAGCTCTGTTTTGAGAAGCAATTTAGCTTCATTTCTTCATACTATATTTCTGATGCAGTTTTCCTGGAAGTGGGAAGGTGGAATTGTAACATGAAAAAGGATCAGAACCAAAATATCAGTTTTTAGTAGATTGCACTAAGAATGCAGAAGAAATATACAACAGAAGAATGGGCATCATACAATGTAAATAAGCACCAATAAAATATCCTTCTGGAGATAATTTTCTTGTCATATAGTTTCTGAATCCCAACCCCCTCAGCACTACAAAGGTAAATAATTGAACAATACACATCACATGTCCTCCATGATGACAATCTGCATTCTGCTGTGCTTCCACAGTACAGTATTCATTCTGCAATAGCCATATGTTGCTTATTAATCTTTTGACATTTACTTCATTTTTAAGAGATGTGATTTTGCTGTGTGCAATAACTTATCAAATAGTGGTGGTGAATTTGTGCATCACTACAGTGAAGTCCATCTACTTCACCTCAGCTTTGGTACTACTCTTCCCATTCGAATACAATTGAATCAGTGTTTTTTTTAAAAAGAATCTTAAAATTTGGGCTAAAATGTGTTTTGGATACATATAAGGTGGGGGATGATGATAGTGGTAAGTAGGTAGTTGGGTAATCGAATTATTTATACAATAGCACTTCAAGTCATTAGCACATTTGTAAAACAATAGAGAGAAAAAGCTCAGTTTTTCTAATCAGTTCAATTTTTAGCACCACATTAAATATTTTTGCTGATTTTCGGTCCTTTATATTTGTAGTAAGACCTCTTTAAGTCTTCTTTTATAAAATTAATATAATTGGGAAGTAGTCTCCCAAATAAATTGTACTTCCTCACAAAATAAATACAGGTAGTCTTTGACTTACAACAGTTCATTTAGTGACCACTCAAAGTTACAACTGAAAAAAGTGACTTTTTTGTTTTTCACATTTATGACCTCATAATCCCCATAATTATGATCCCACCCCATAATCATGTGATCAAAATTTAGATGCTTGGCAACTGACTCATATTTATGATGGTTGCAATTTCCTGGCAACACTCACATAATAAATATCTCACTTAATAACAACAGAATTTTTGGCTTAATTTTGTCGTAAGTCAAGGACTACTTGTCAAGCTTTTTTAAAAAAATAAATAAAACCAAACTGACCTATCCTTAATTGTAAGCTTTATTACAAAAGTATGTCATGCTCATATGTTAGCAAATAATAGTGGAACACACAGACTAACATTCATTTTCATCCTGAAATTGTAGAAATCCAATTGCAATGTCATTTTGCAAAAGAAGAGCCCAACTACTGATGAACAATGCTAGGAATTGTTATTCTTTAAGGATCATCATCAGTTTTCATTTCTGATCGCCCATTTTTCTGGAATTAGAGACTATTACAGGGATTGGTCAGAGATGAACTAATTGTCCAATCATGAATTCATCTGCATTCTTTTTAGTAACCCCCTCCCCCCCTATTTTGTTTTCAGGGTGTGAGAGAGTTTGCAAAGCATTGGAATGATATGTTAAGTTAGCTATAATATCTTAGTTCTAAAACAAGGCTGTCAAACTTGTGGCCCGCGAGCCAGATGCGTCATGCGCTGGCCACTTATACCCGGTGTAGCAAAGAGGGGAAAAGCCCCGATATGTCCCATGACGCCACTGTGCAAGTTTGACACCCCTGTTCTAAAAGGTAAAATGTGTTATTGCTCTTGGAGTAATATGTGTGGAAACAGAATATAGAATTCAGGTTTTGTTAAATCAAAATTGATTAATGAAGAATGAGTGGCGTTGCACTGGACTTTGTGATTGGAACCAATAAATGCTTGGCTTCCCAGGCAATATGAAGCATACATGGAATGATTTCAAATAGCAGCCATGCTGTAACCATGCTGTAGGTTACACCTCTTACTGCTCAGCTTAAGGAAATGCAATTGAAGAATAAAAGGCAATGGAGATTTCATTCCATGAGGAGGTGAGAAGCAATTATTCTAATTTTCAAGATATAAACATCCTGAATGAAAAAAGAGGAAGCAGAGATATGGCTGGATTTTGGCTAATTTAATGAACTGCAATTAGGATACGCTGCTTTAATCCTTTCTGTGCACCAGATACAAATGTCTGTCCAGAGCTCATTTGTCGGAAAGGACAAAAAAGTAGAAAGGATGCCTAATCACACAGAAACCATCGATGTGCAATAATATGTCCAGGAAAAGAGGCAGCTTGGATGGCCCTCTTTCAACTGATTGGCTTGCAGTCCAGAATTTGCTTTTGGGACAAAGGCCCAATTGCTCTGATAAACAGCACATTCCTTTGTAAATCACTCGTCAAATTGTCCTCTTGGCTAAATTACAGCTAGTTTAATAGGCCAGTCGAATACATAATTACAGAAAATTACAGAATTCAAACACAACTACACATTGTCACTCTAAAGTTTCCTTGAGCCTCCTGACTCCTGCTATAATTTGTTTTAATTGATAATATTGCCTGATATAATAGAATTAGAAATATGAAAACTGTCATGTGTCATGATTGCCCCCTCACCCCTGTCGTAGTATATTTATTCTTGTGATTATTGGGCAACCTTCTCTATTGCCTAACAGTGCCCTTCAGCTATTTCGGATTTTAATTTCTAGAATATATTAATTCCAATATAGGATATTGGAGGACATCAGTTTGCAGGAACCTATGAAGTAGGCAAGAGAAAAAGTATCCTTGGCCAGGTGATACATTCCCACAAACAATAACATATCACCAGTATGTCTGTGCCATTACTACTCCTATTGTTAGGCCCAAGCCCAGTCATATCCAATCCTTTGTTTACACTTAATTCACAGAATCTTGGTAGCTGGTAACTGCACAGACTCTTGATCTCGGTCTCTCCTGATGAACATCCTTTCACACTTAATTACAACGTGATAGAATGATCAGCATTTGATGAAGTTAACATTTTACATGAATTCTGCCAAACAATCTTCTAAACATCTGTACTGATATGCTGAAAAACTTCTTTATCATTTTCTACACAGGCTGCAAAAATCATTAAATGGCTGCAAATAAAATTCTTCTGTCTGTTTCCACATAATGGTCCTCTGGATTTTTGCAGACCAGATCTAGTGGCCTAATTTAGGAGGATAATAAACTAAGAGCAAAGAGATTAGCCATTAGTATCTTGATCACCTGTTGTAAATTCAGATATGCCACTGGAAACCACCTATGCTTAGCTCTTAAGTGTAAGAGCAAAAAATACTACAAAAGTCCTTCCTGCATAAACCTTACAATAACAATTGCTATCTAAACAGGGGAAGAGATACGTAATCTGTAGCCTTATAGATGTTGTTGAATAACATTACCAAGTGTCCTCTGCCCCCCCCCCAGGACTAATGGTAAGGAAAGCAGGGAGATGGGGGTCTTGCAACATCTGGAGAGCAACAGGTTCCTCATCTATGCTACACAGACTTACTAAATGACAAGCTTCATTTAATTTAGTGAATTTTTGCTTCTAAATTAGTATAAAGTATTGTATATATACATATAGGATTACACTGTTGGCAGAAACTGCACATTAAAAGAGAAAAAGTAAAAATTTATATAGTAGCAGTTATCACTCAGGTAAAAAAATTAATGTATCACTGCACCCTATTGTCAGCCAAAAATGGCTTCTGATTCTACAGAAGAAAATTTGATGCGTCCCTTACGGAAGATACACAACCTATAAAGCAATTTAGGTAGACAAGAGGCCAGGTCACACAATATCCTCTAAAAAAAAAGGCTGCATGTAGTTGAGCGGATCATTTGATTCAGAAATTGCCCAAGGTTTTTTTTCCCCAGGCACTGATAGTAAATAATCTATTTGAAACTGTGTATAGTAAAATAACACAAAATTCAAGTCTTCTTATATGAATAATGAGTGATTACATGAAGAAAATAAAATTAAACATTTGTTCAACATGACATATTGTGCAATATTATCAGTGCATACAAGAAAATAGCTTGAATGATCACTGTGTAGCAGCAAAGTCACTCCGTATAATAGTTAAAATATAATAAAATTTCCAAGTTCACTATTCTGATAGACATTTAAAAAAAATTCAAATGTAACCTTTGCAATTGGGTGGTTCTAGTGATTGAATAATGCTATTCCAATCCTGGAACAGGCTATGTAGAGTACTTTGAAAATGTCCAATCTTTTGACTTGCTTGTCATTCGTTCTACTCACAAAACACTCTTCAATCTTCAGTTTCCCAATAAGGATGACGGCATGGTGACACCTATTCTAGATCCTATGAAAGATGATCATGTATCAGATCCTACAACTTATGAAAGGAGAACTGGAGAGAGTTTCAGAGTTTAAACATGATTGTATGCCTTTCAGTTGATCACAATAAGTTATTGGCCCAGTACAGGCCATTTTTCATGGACCAGCGTGATTAATATTGTTTATTTTAACATGAAAAGGAACAACATCAATAGATTGGCCCACGCAGTGCTTATTTTGAAGCACATCAAACAATGCGTGACCACACTATGTCATAGTGATTTTCACACAGCAAAGGTCACATCTAAATTAAACCTAAGATTGCATGACACTATGGCTTACATTTAACATGACAGTTGAAATAACTCCTTCATCATTAAACCAAGAAACCAATTTTGGGTTTATGTACTTGCTCTTCTTGTTAATTTTCAACCAAGAGGTTTAAAGCAAAAATTATATCCCGTTAATGCAAGGAAAGATGGAGGAACAAAGAGTTTCAACAACAAAACAGTAAATGGCAATTTACTACCAGATATGTGCAAGTGCAAGCTGGGAGCTTGTTATCCAAAAAATTGGCCAGTATGCAGCACAGCAGAATACTTCTGTTCAGCAGCCTATTTTATTGATGGGTCCTGCAGAAAGAATAAGCCGTTTGACAATAAGGCCAATTAGCTGCAATAGCTGTGCCCAGAGGATAAATATATTACACAGGACTCCTTCCTTAACTATAGAATATATTCATTCATTGCTTGGAAAGTCCATGACCACAAAATTGTGAGCTGGCATCCTACGGGCACTTCCTGGGTTTTCTCAATTAGTATCCCCAACCTTTGAATGAAAGTCAAGGGAAAATGAGGAAGGCAGAAAACTGAATATATATGCCATATAAAAACTTGATGAGTGAAAACCATGACTGAGATTTGAACAAAGAACCTTTCATGTCTCTCCCTATGGCAAGCTTGACAGGCCATTGCACAATCTCAAGGCATTAGTATGTGCCTTTCTCAGATTGTCCCTTCTCTCCTCCCCACCTTCATGATTGTTTGCTCTCCAAAAAGAGTTTGGACTCGATTATAATATATTATCCTATTATATGATATCTTCCCTCTCCCAAGAAAGAAGAATTCAGAAGAGCTTGGCTTTCCTCTTCATATCGTTGCGTCTCCAGAGAGGTAACTTATCAAATTCCTGTATCGTCATGCCAAATATTTCTTGAAAAGCTTCAGGTGCTAAATGACGCTAAAGAAACACAAGACAAAAATACATTATCACTCAAGAAGTAGAAACAGGTAATCTAGATATCACAGCATTACCGTCAACATATTAAATCTGATATACCAGGTGTAATATAAAGTCCTGACCAATGGATAAGGCCAGTGTCCTATAGCAAGCATCATGTGGCCTTTTTGGATTTTTATTTTTTGGCTGCCAAAACATCCTGCTGTTTTTTTTAACTCTTCAGAGATTTTAAGTAATGAGATGGAAACCATAATTTCTAGCCAATAGGAATGATAGCCAAGTATTGCAATAGATAACACAGCAAACAATTTAGAGATTGAACAGTTGCTTGTCTAGCTCAAGGTAGCCTTTCCCTACCAAGTGCCCTCCAGAGGTCTTGAGACTACAATCCTGTTGAGATGTTCAATATCTGGAAGACTCAATACATGAGCAGCCTGCCAATGCTGTTGTGGTGACATCTGCATAAAGAAAACCTAGTATGCAGCTACACACATGAGGGCTGTATCAAGACCTTGTATTTTCCTTTGACAATGGAAGAGAGTGAAACTTAAACTGGAACATTTCGGGTATAGGTGTAGTTTGATGAAATAAATCAGTTTGACCAGGTTTTATTTCTAGGAATATGCCTGCACATTTTTCTTTAAAAAGATACATATTTATACCTTCAGCTGATCCCTGTTATGGACATCAAAGGCAAAGTATTTCTCTATAGCAGAGGTATTTAGCTCGCAATCTCATTAATATTTTCTCCAGAATCAATGCCAAAATTAGCTGGGGGGGGGGCACTAAAAATTGGGCCCTATGTACTCATTATGACATCATTATGTCATGTGATTGAAAACAGTTCTACAACTAGAGTATAACCTTGAGAAACAATGTGGCTGTACACTATGATACGTGTGGTTCCAATTTTATACGTATTTACTTTAGAAAGGATCACTCAACTCAGTGAAGCTTATTTCTGAGCAGGCTTGCATGGATTGGTGTATTAGTTATCTTTGTATGGATGAAGCAGTTCCGATTAATGCAGTAAAGTTATAAATAATGAGCAACCCATAACATTACAAAACTTTCTTCTAATGCCAAACGGGACACCTGGTTCTTACCTCCAACCTGGTTCTATCCACTTCTCTTAGAATTTTATTTCGCCCTCTGTTGGTCACCATGAGTACTTCATAAGGAAATATCTATTAACAGTATAGAAGAGGCCTTTATGTAGAATTTATTAAATGCCACAAATAGACATCAAATTCACAAGCATAATGTGGTCATTGTTAAAAGACAGCTGCAAGTTCATTACATGGCTTCCTTGGAATATTTGTTACTGAACAATGTAGTCTCATAATTATAAATATATCCCCATCTATATCGCCTCTTTGTCTCTCCTTCCCTCCCTCCCTCCCTCCTTGATAAGCTGATGGATAATGCTTACTATCTTCTTTCTTTTACAGATCACCATTGGTTTGCCTTTATCTTCTTGGCTTATGCGCTCAGAAGCAAACACTTTGCTAAAAAGTTATTTCATAAGTCGTTCCTTTGCTTATATTTGACCTGTCCATTTCTTTTTTTAAGTTAAACTACTTTTGTATATATCTATTTATTCATCGAACCAGCCCCTCTCCCCCATTAAGCTAATTATATGTGATAGTGCAAGCCTCTTGTGCAGGAACCTTGAGTTTTAATAAAATAAACGTTAGAGACTCAAAATCGGTAATATATAAACAAGCCTCTGTAAGGCTGCATTCACATTGTGCAAAACCAGAATGTGATTTGTCTGAATTTGTCTTATTTGTTTGAAGTCAGATGATGGGTGAACTCAGTATGACAGTGGAAAACTTGTATTTGCAGTCTCTGAAGATTTCAACTAAATATACTCAGAAATAAGCCTTAATTTTCTCATGTCTCTACAATCCTAAATTAGGGCTGCGTATGTTAAAACCACAATGACCAGGACATTATACATTCTGAGCATATTTCTTAAGAACTAATCTGATATCCTGTATCAGTGGCCAAGAAAATTAATGAACAAAAAAGAGTTTCTAGGAAGACTGCCTGAAAAACACTGCGGGTAAATCTTTTTTTTTTTTATGGCCATGAATATCTATTTATCTCTATATATATGTATCTGCTTTTTTATTTATCTCACTGTAGTTTTGGGTGGAGTAGGGGAGGGAGGGAGAGAGCGAAAGAGAATGAATAAGGGAAGTGGTTCTTTTTCACTGTGTATATCTCAGTTCAAATTTATTTCTCTTCACATCTTAAAATTCCGTCCTCCCATTTTTTTATACTACATCAAAAATAGTGAGATATAAAAAGACAATTAGCAATTCCTACATTCTTTTAGTGTTATAAGCAAAGAAAATGCACAACCCTAATTAGTCTGGTTTTGAAAATGGCCTTTCATGTAACAATCCTTTCCTGCATGGACACTTTGGATTGCTTTCGATTGCTTTGGAGATCCAATTCTGAAATCATATGACTCTGCGAATAAATCTCAGATATTCAGATTTACCTCTGAATAAAAATCTATACAATGGGACTGCAATTAGAACATCTGCTTTGATTTCCATTTTATTTTGTGCATGCAGCACAACCAAGAATAAATTCATCCCCGCTACATTCTGCTCATTTATTCCAATTAATACTGTCACATTACTAGCAGGTCTAACTGATTTCACATGATTGCTTGATTTCACATGGCCTATTTGTTTTAGGTCCACCTAGAATACTTCTGTATAGTTTCCTATATATTAAATTCCTTATCCTATGTGCTCACTTCAAATTAAGGGGGATGTCCTACTGCCCCGAAAAAGAGAGGAGTGGCATATAAATAAACAAATTAAAAAGTGGTTGCCATAACATTTTAAATGCGATCATTCCAAAAATTACCCTGCATTGTTGTGAAACACCAGGAATAAATTCAGCACTTGCCTTTGGTTCCAACATGTTAGGCATAGACACCCCTCTGTCCATTCGCATTCCAGTGACGAGACCATCTGGGTTAAACTATATCAGAAGCATATAGGTATCAAACACATAGATTACATCTTTATCCACAAAACCCACACAGACAGAGTAAAGGTATTCATGCTGTGCATACACATCAATATGTGTTCAAGAGAAATATGTATAATAAATATAATTATGCCAGATATATACTATACATAAAGATGTGGCTCCTAATTTAAGTGGCTTTTATTCATGGCCCTCTCTTTCAATTATGATGCTTCCCAGGGACTCTTCCCAAAGACTGATTGACAAAATAAGATAACAGTTCTAAAAATGTCAAATATTCTCTATTTAGGGCCTAACTTCTTTAAAAATATACTCCCTTTGCTTATCCTGTTTCCCTGAAAATAAGCCCTCCCCAGATAATAAGCCCAATCGGGCTTTTGAGCGCATGCACTAAAATAAATCCTGCCCCGAAAATAAACCCTCCCCGAAAATATTGCAACACAGCAGGAGCCATGAGATAACCACACTCACCGCCTCCTGCACCTCAAAAATAATAAGACCTCCCAAAAATAAGGCCAAGTGTTTATTTCAGGGATCAAAAGAAAATAAGACTTATTTTCTGGGAAACACGGTATCTAGAATATTCATACACCATTATTCAGGGAATGGAATGGTAGGAAAACTGTCCCTCAGAGTGATTCATTGTTTTGGTTCTTGCTATCATCTTTACAATATTTGGTTGCTTTCCAGTTGTACCAAAGCATTTTATCCATTTTAACAAGTAAAATTTTTAATTCCTTCTACATCAATAAAGTCTTTTCTATAATCAATATATTGAGATTTCCATAACATAGTAATATTCAAACATGTAAAGAGAAGGGTTATATTTAAAAATAACACTACATTTTTAATTGGCCATTTTATACAGCCTGTTTTATATAAAATACATTGGCATATTTTTATTCCATGGCCACAATAAAATATAAAAAAGATAGGAAACCATCTGGAGAAGAAGAGCAAAGATATAACAACAGAATAAGCAGATTTATATTTGGACTTTCGTTGTATAGTATCATAGTTAGGAAAAATCTATCAATGAGAGAACTATCACTCATTGCTCCTTTGACAATCTTAGAAATGTTTGCTGTACTGACAGTAAGACACTCTTTCCCATAGTGTCATAATTATATCATTAATAATAAAACAAGCAGCTTAACAACTTTTAAGAAATTCTTCTAAGACGTGATTAACATAGTTGATGCACTGTTGATGAATTTGTTTCTGTTAACTTGATGGACGAAAATCTTTACCAACCTGGTAATCTAAAAAGGGATATATATTGAGAAAAGACACATAATTAGAATAAAATTTATTCTGCACAAAAGTTTTAAGCTCAGAGTCCTTTCCTAAAAATTATCAACCCAAAATACATATATTTCCTGCCTTCGTTAAATTTTAATTTTACTTTTACAATGTCCTCTCAGTTTGAATATAATGTTGAACCAATCTCTCCACCCTTTTTTCAACAAATGGCAAGTAAATAAATATTTCAAGATTAAGTATGGTATCTAAAAGCTGTACGTGAGAGAAGACCTTATGTGCTACTATAAAAACACAACAGAAAGCATAACTGCTGAAAATAACTCAAAACCAATCTACAGCCCAAACCTCACATTCTATTTCCTTTACAAACTCACCTCGAGTTGCATTGCTCACGTCTCCATAACTGTTGTACTGACCAAAGTCTGTGGACATCGGCTATATGAATATATATAAATAAAAACATGAACAGGTAAATCACATTATCTGTACATTGCATTATTGGTAAAAAGATCACCACAAAGGTCATGCGAATAGCACACTCATTTATTTTTATTTATTTATTAGGTTATTTTTACCTCTCCCATTTATTATGTTTATAAATAACTCAAGGCTGAAAACCTGATACTCCTTCCTTATCCTATTTTTCTCACACCAGCAACCCTGTGAGGTGGGTTGGGCTGACAGAGTTGATTGGTCCAAAGTCACTCAGACAGCTTTCATTGTTAAGGTAACACTAGAACTCAGTTTCCTGATTTCTAGCTTGGTGCTTTAACCACTAGACCAAACTGCCTCTTATCTGGGAGTATCCATGAAATCACAAAACTGAAATTTAAAGTGTACTTTCTTGTATGGGAAGAATGATCTGCTCACCCTGTGGAGTCCATTTCGTCCATACCCAGGCAGTGAAGAAGTTTTAGAAGCAGCAGCATGAGAAGGAGAAAGGCCTGAAAGGAGAAAACAATAATTAGTAGGAAATAAAAATACATCATCAAAATCACAGCATCTTAGAAATCAATCAAAAATCTCAAAGTGTAAATTTGCATCCGTATGGATTTTTTAAAGCAATCACTTTACCTTGGCTTTGTCCAGTAAGTCAAATTTGGATGTAAAATTTTCAATTCCTCTCTAATTTTACAGACATAAATGGATTTTAACTGTGTTCAAGTCACTCTACACATTACACAGCAACAATTTCCAGCTAGTCATGCTTTATGGTCATGGTTCAGCACAATGTCAAATTCTGAGTCTTTGATGCATATTGCTTAAAACATCATTTTTTCTCCTAATTAATTTTCTTGCACATACTAAACAAGCAAAATGCTGCTCTTATGTCAGTAGTTATTTACAAGCCAGGATTGCTATTGTTTCCATATGGTGCAAATTGGAGGCAGAGACTGAGGTTAAAAAAAAGTAGCTTGTTTAAAGCAATCTGCTAAATTTATGTCTCAGATTAGCCTTGAATTGGCTGTTCTCTGTAATCATACACAAAGATACATTTGTATACCCAGAAGTGAATCATTTTTATAGATTGTTGTCTGGAAGTAAGTGATCTGATGCAGACAGAATGAAAACTGTAATCATCCTTGTCGTTCTTTAGTTTTGTTACTATCATGGCCCTGAGTCTTCTGGCGTAATATGTTTAAAATATATTTTAGAGATCTGGAAAGGACACAAACTCCACCCCACCCCAAATTATAATGAAAATACATAAGGGATGGGTTCTGGCTGCTGCTACACAGCACAGAAGCAAAAAACAAGATGGCAGCACCTCTGGTGGTGCCGATAGAACCAGTTTGGGGGCGTGGCAGGCTAAGTTACTACCTACTCGGCCGAAGCAGTCTGAAGCAGTAGGCACCCACTTCTGAAATACATGCATGTAAGCATGCATCTCATACACAAAATTCCTATAAGCAAACAGTAATTATATCTTTGTTTTTTCTTTGAAATGTATCAGTTTACCCCAAAGACCTGTTTCTTTAAAAAAGAAACTTAAACATCAGCATACAGCATATAAATACATAATCAGTCTTCCTAGTTACCTATATAAAGTTGTTATGGTGAGTACATGCGTTACTATATGCAGTATAGTGGCTGCTCCGGCCCTTTGGAACGAGCTCCCCATGGAGATTCGGACCCTCGCTACCCTTCAGGCCTTCCGGACAGCCGTTAAGGCTGTCCCAGCAAGCCTGGGGTTGAGTTCCCCCCCCTACTCGAATTTGCTGTGCTTGCTGTGCTTTTTTAAACTGTTGTATCACTGTCCTGTTTGTCTTACTTTTTGTATTTGTTTTTCCCCTTCCCCTGGTTTTTGTTCAGCCGCCCTGAGTCCCTTTGGGGAATAGGGCGGCTTACAAATCGAATAAATACCAAATACCAATACTAAATACCAGTTACCATATGCAGTGTCTGCCATGATTAGGTATACAATTCCCTGTAACAGTTCCCTAACTATGGCCATCTCAAAGACATGGGAAAAGTTGAGTGCATGTTCTTCAAAAGATCCTTATGAGAGCTCTGAATGATGCAGAAAAAACAGCTTCTGATTGGTGGCAAATATATATTTAGTTAGTACTGGGAAGATTTTCCCTTATAAAATAAGTCAATAAAAGCTTTTCATTAGAGATGACCAAAGCAGGGATCAAAATTTAGTTCTAACTTAGAAAGGTATTTATTGGAAGTCACTACATACCACAGGATTTTTATATTATTTTAGAAGCTACCGGTAATACAGATGTGTTTTTCCCAAAAAATCAGCATTGTGATTATCTGTATTATGTATAAACACTGTAGGATAAGGTTTTGGAGTTATGGGCATTTTTAGTTTGCTACAGAAAAAGACAATAATCCTCAATCATTTACAGAAAAATTATTAGCTTTAAAGATGCTACAAAATCCTGTCTTAAATTAAAATACATTCTGATTTCCTAGCGCATTGAAATAGTTTTTGTGTAATTGTAACTATAATTGGAGCAGGTGATTTTAGGCATTTCTTTTCCTGGATTTGTTCAGTAGATGCTGTGAAATGTGCTTTTGGAATCTTTCTTCATTTAAAAACACCTGTTAATACATTGTGAGAAATAGCTAGTGTTATAGGCAGTAAACACATTAGAGACAAAAGCTACTTCCTTGTTATTATTTAGAGGTCATGTTTTGCATTATCAGAAACTGAATTGCAATAATAATAAGGTTGATATTAACCAGATTTAATATCAACTTTTTACATTAGAACTCTATAAAGGTCTATTAAAAATAAATCTCACTAAAGCTCAGCTGTCAGCTATGTGAATACAGTAGAGAACTATAGTCCTAGCTCAGTGGTTCCCAAACTTGGCAACTTTAAGACTTGGGGACTTCAACTCCCAGAATTCTCCAGCCAGCAGAGCTGGCTGGAGAATTCTGGGAGTTGAAATCCCCAAGTCTTAAATTTGCCAAGTTTGGGAACCACTGTCCTAGCTCATCATGTCCCACAATCCTTTATGTTTGTTCTAATTTTGCTGCTTACATGAATTAGCTGGAGAATCGTAACATCTGCTGGCAAGTAAAGACTTTTCCTTTTCCATCTCTTCTTTTAGTATCAATTGCCCCAGGCCTGAGTTTAGCTGCAAATGAGAATTTCAAGGAAAAAGTAAGCTAGATAAAAAGATTCACATCATGCAGATTTTGGCACATAGAGAGAATTTACATTCAGATGATAGCCACCTTCATTAACTGTTCCTCCTGCAGCTGTCGGCGCCTCTGAAGTTCTTCTAGGTCTTCATCTCTACCAGTGGATCGGCGTCTCATATCAAAACCTACTTCCATAAGCCACAGTAAAAAGAACTACTTATTTCAAGTATAGGTATAAGGAGCAATAATCAACCTACTATTTCCTCTGAGTTGATTGTTGAAGAAATTAACTAAATACGTAAGTAAATACCTAAATAACCCACCAATTCTGTCTCAAAACAGTGTTACTCAAATAATCTGATTCTGAATTTAATAATACATTAAATGAAACCATTTGGATGATTAAGTGCATAATGTTATGTACTGAGAATTTTACAGAATATAAAACATAATTTGTAACATTCTGATTAATATTGAGAATTTTGTTAAGTAAGAGGAATCTGTTGAGGAAAAATAGAGACCAGACTTGTAGGAAGACTTTTGTCACAGCTATTTATTCACTGTATTTCCAATATTAGAATCATAATTTGGCCCATAGTATTTTTCTACTTTGTTTATTAAAAACCCTATTTTAATAGCTTTGTTAAAGATATTTTAGGAACTAAAATATATTTGGTCTCAAATTCTAAATTAGTCTGAAGGGTTAGAGGGTATCCTATACCTTTTTTAAAAAAAAAAAACCATAAATCCTTAGTTGCTGATATAATTCCTCTTACTTTTAGTTATAGTAAAATCAATATATGATTTTAACAATCTCAATCTATCATGATAACTGTACTAACTTCATTTAGTCAAAGCTGGTGAATTCCAGAGGTGAACTTCTCCTGGTTTTACTACCAGTTTGCTTCGTGCACGCTTTGTGCTCATGCCAGGCGCATGCTGTGCATGCGTAGTTCAATGTAAAGTGTTTTAGGAGCTGAGGTGGCGCAGTGGTTAGAGTACAGTACTGCAGCCACTTCAGCTGACTGTTAGCTGCAGTTTGGCGGTTCAAATCTCACCAGCTCAAGGTTGACTCAGCCTTCCATCCTTCGGAGGTGGGTAAAATGAGGACCCAGACTGTGGGGGCAATATGCTGACTCTGCAAACCGCTTAGAGAGGGCTGAAAGCCCTATGAAGCGGTATATAAGTCTAACTGCTATTGCTATTCTTTGTGCATACACAGAACAATTTACAGTGAACTGCGCATGCATGCGCATTACTAAACAACATTCCGGGAATGGCAGCAGCGACCGGGGAACTGGTTTGGGGGCATGGCGAGCCTGGGTCGCTGCCACTTATGCGAACCAGGCCAAAATACCACTACCAGTTTGGCTGAACTGATATGAACTGGGAGCAACCCACCTCTGGTCAATTCAGTATAATGTGATATATGACAAGGAGCAGCAACTGGCCTCAACTTATTCTAATTTCAAACTCAATCAAATTACTGTGATATAAAAGATGGAAGATTCTACAAAGGACATTTTATCATATTTGGATTTTTTTTTAAAAAAAAATAGTACTTTAAATAATTATGCACATACTTTGCTTTTTTGACATCCCAAATCTGATCTTGACACAAACTAATGGTAAGCTACACACTGCTGATAGTAATTTTTAATCACCTTTTATCATTTGATACTATTTTCTGTACTACTCCTTTATCATTTTAATTAATGTAAATAAATGGTAATGAGATTCAGTCTGGTGTAGTGATTAAGGGATCAGATTAGAAACTGGGACACTGTGAGTTCTGGTTCTGCCTTATATATGAAGCCAGCTGGATGACCTTGAGCTGGTCATTTTCTCTCAGCCCTAGGAAGGAAGCAATGGCAAACCACTTCGCAAAAATCTTGCCAAGAAAACTGGCAGGTTCCAAAAATGGAACACAATTGAATAGAAGAAAAATTAGCCATATGTAATAGTTCTGTCCTCAGTTATAGTATAATGCCCTAATATGTCCTAACCCATATTTAAATGTTCAGATTTATAATGAATACTGCTAAAATAAAATGTCACTAAATGTTATCTTTTTCTTGCATGAAGCTGATATTTAATTCGAGCAGAAGAAACAATGAATTTGGTCCATCAAAATAACCTCATTTTGAATTCCTTAATCATTTTTGATTTATACAGGTAGGAACCAACTCTGAGTGATAAAACTTAAACAATGTGTCATGGAATACACGTGGTCTAAAAATAATAGTTAGAAAAATGAAAGGCAGAATGGAAAATAAAGTTAAGCACAAAAATGATGCAATTGGGGCCATATAAGCTTTGCTATTATTCATGCTGTCTAACAACAAGCCAAAAGAGCCTGATTTTAACATGTGGCAATGACTACACCGCACACCCATTCAGAGAAGAGAAGAGGGCTGGACTGGCTGTGGACTTATATTTCAATATTGGCAGTAGGCTGCCTTTTTTGAAGGCGACAAAAAGGTTAAGGAATTCACTGAACTCTGTCTTCAGCATTCATAGCTGATGGCAGATCATTTCTTGCTTGCTTGAATGAAGCAGAAGGTGAACAGAATAATGCATGAGAAGGTATAATGCATTTGTAAGCTGACCTGGCTGCTTCACTCTGTATCCTTAGGGAATAATATCTATAAATGCCAGGAGAAAGCAAGTAGGTGAGTCAGACAAGTAAAGGAATAAGTAAATGCTGGTACCAAATCTCAACTTTGATGAAAAGTTGTAACCAAGGAGCACTACACACACTTTGGTAGTACCTTTGGGATTTTTGTTTTTAAAAAAAACCTTCTGTGCTAAAAAAAAAACCTTA
Organism: Thamnophis sirtalis; assembly: GCF_051295495.1. Classification (NCBI taxonomy): domain Eukaryota; kingdom Metazoa; phylum Chordata; class Lepidosauria; order Squamata; family Natricidae; genus Thamnophis; species Thamnophis sirtalis. The sequence goes on from NW_028261391.1 coordinate 56,595,227, forward strand.
AAGATTCTGGGGAATCTTTCCAGAGAAAGGGATTTCTAATGAGAAGATTCTTGAAGCATCCCCTCCTCTGCGATGTAGACTTTGGGATCCACACAGATAATTCTGATGCCATCAAATCCTATAAAATTTGTAACACTACCCCCCACAACTACAATATTAACTAGATACTTAGAATAACTCTCCTAAGAGATCAAGCGGTCAGTGCAGAAAAGTTCAACGCCCTCATCAGAAGCTTTGCAGCCTCAATGTACTTATGGATAGCAGGAAGCTGTGCATGGGTTTTCACCCATATCACTTGTTTCATACCTACAGCCGCAAGTGAGGGAGGACCTGGCCAGTATTCTGTCTCAATCTTTGGAATCTCGTTGGGTGCTGGAGCATGGGCTGCTGGGAACTTGGAGGACTTGATGATATCATCGAAAGACTTGTTCTGGGCTGCCAGAGCAGCTGCATCTAGACGGTAATTAGGGGAACTTAAAACTAGCCAATTAAATTGCTTTGTTATGGCCTAGATTAATGCTATGGTTCTATTATATTCCAAAGTCTCTTACAATCATATTTTTCACATTCTCTTTTAGTAACAGATAAAGTCCCAATTTCCGTAATATGTAAATTCCTGACATTCCTGAGAACTTCAATTGTGCATACAAATAAAGCATTAACACAAGAACCAAAGGAGCATTTCTCTCCTGGACTGAGCCTCATTCCCTCCTACTCAATGTAAATGAGGTCCATAATTCAAAAGTTGCTTCTGTCATAAGTCTTGCTTGTTCCTCATGTTTTGTTTCATTCATAAAACATGTTTATTCATTTAAATAAAATATTCCTTGGAATAAACAAACTAGTCATTCACAATACCATGTAGGGGGACATACAAAGGAACATGTAAGTACAGGGAAAAAGTGGAATCCTTGGCAGAATTAGGCTCTTGACAAATTACCCATGCGGGAATGTAGCTCCTAACAAAATAGATAAAGTTTGCCTAGTTATGATTTCAATCGTCCCTATGGCCCTATTTAAAATACAGTTACCTGTTAGGCATAGAATCCATAGGTACACTGACAGTTGATCAGAGTGGTATGTTTATTATCATTCATCTATTTACAAGAATCTTGCCAGATTATCTGCACTCTACAGAACTAGATAAATTCTCCAGGGTTTGGGAAGGGTCATTGTCCATCTGCTTCAAGGATTCCAGGCTAGCTAATCTCTTAACTCCTCTTCCCCATTTCAGCTGAAGTTTCCACACATCAGTGTACAATAATACAGGTAGTCCTTGACTTTTGACCCAAAGTTGCTTTTTCAAGTGGCAACTGGACTTCCTCTTTTTTTCCTTGACGACGTTTTGCGTCTGATCCAAGAAGCTTCAGCTCTGAAGAAGCTTCTTGGATAAAAAGCAAAATGTCTTCAAGGAAAAAAAATCAGAAAGCCCAATTGCTTCTTGAAAAAGCATCTTTGGACAACCATGACCTGGATGACTGAGAATCTCTTTAGACACTGACTTTTGACCATTCAGGTAAAAGCATTTTGATGGTATGATGGCACTGAGAGTGACTGATCATCCCTTCTTGAAGTTTCAGACACTGCACTATTCCCATGGTCACAGTTACTAATTTGCATCTACAGTGTTCTGTATTCACATGATTGCTATTTGTGACCAGTTGGCTTCCAAGAAATAAACTCAATGGAGAAAATTGGATTCACTTAACAGTGATGTGACCGATATAATGACCATATGATTTGTGTAATGACCACAGTAGTTTACTTAATAACCATGATAAAAAAGCTCATAAAATTGGGTATGGTCACATGATAACTTGCTTAACGATCATGTTATTTAGCAATTGAAATTCTGCTTCCAAATGCAGTCATAAATTGAGCACTACCAATAAAGGCACATTTAAGATAGTGGCAATTTACAATGTGTAGAGCTAGCAACAAATTCAGAAAAGTAGATATCCCTAGGCGGAGTCCAGTAGAGAAAATTGGCTATTTTCAGTCCAATTATGTAAATAATGCTAGGTCTGTATACAGCTTTTGAATGGTTGGCAATATGCAAGTTTACTAGAATAACAGAAGCTCTACATAGAAAATTTTAATATAATAATAATGACAATAACAGCATTTTTTTCTTTGTATAAGGAATATAACAGTATATTCAACCTTTCTATATCATTTCCTGATCAAGTAATTAATAAACAATTTCTGATAAATCCAGAGCTATAGAGACATAACTGAAAAATATTCATTTATTTATGTCACTGAAAATGTTCGGTGAGAACTTCTAGAGTTTATATCAGCATTTGCCTATCTATTTTCATTTTAACTTTTTATCTTTTATATCTCAGGATTCACTCAAACAACACAATTTCATTCAAAATCTATTGAACTATTTAGAAGCAATAAACTGAAGATGAAGTTGGGCTGTGACTATCTATAAGGGAGCATCACCATGAGATGAACCTCAATTATGGTAAGGTCAGCATATTCTTGTTGCTATATAGATAGTGCTTATGGCAATTTGTTTAATGGCTGTTAAGTTATGACAGTACTGGAAAAAATAGTTTACAGCTGGTTGTTATACTATCAACTATCACAGTGTATCTGTACTCACATAATCTAAATTTTGGCACTTAGCAACTGAATGCATTTACAGTATCCTAGAATCATGGGATTTGTGATCTGCACAGGAGGCTTCCAACAAGCAAAATCAATGGAAAATCCAGATTTGCTTAATGACTGCGGTGATACGCTTAACAACCATGGCAAATAAGATAGTAAAATCAGGTGTGTCTCATATAATGACTGCATTTCTTAGCGACCTAAGTTCCTAATTATGGTCATAAGTTGAGGACTACCTGATATATTCAATGCACAAAATTGAAAAAAATCCTAAAAATTTAACCAATTTTCTAACACTTGTTGTAATATGCGAGAAGTATGGGGGGGGGAATAAAAAGCATCTAATAAAAACTCAAAATAGAATAGTTCCATCATATGGGAACAAACGGGATTTTAAAAAATGATAAATCAACATATTTTCAGATGTCAGACATTTAAAACACAGAGACCTTTTTTTGAACGTGTAAGCAAGATCTCTGGAGGCATACTTGCATCAGAAATGATTTATAGCACTTGAACAAATTAAACTTATTTAAACAATAAAGTTAGTACGTCTGTTAAAGTGAATAAAGCTTTTTAATCCATTGCAAAAAAATGTGCTACTTCAATGCTATGGTTTTTAAACAAGCTTTAACAAGAGAATGGGAAACTTTGCCTAGCCTCTCTAGCAGACACTTTTAAAATATGATCAGTCCTTCTCATTACAGAGATTTATATCCAAGGCAATTTAAATAAATGGACTTTTAAAAACATGCAAAATTGCAATAATAGCAACCAATTCAAAATATGGCTTCTGCAACTCTGCTGGACTTCTACAACATTTTTCCCCACCATCTGTAAAAATTTAAGACTTGTTAAAAAAAATGAGTTAAAATGAACGTTATTGTATAGGATTGTGGGAGGGTTGTTGTCTTGTTAGTGAATAATTATTTTTCCCACTGAACTTTCTCTTCAAAGCCCCACTACGCTTCAATTGTGCATGCAGCTGACCATTTACATATTTGTTGAAATGGCTGCAAAGAAGAAAGCTGTATTGCAAGAGAAACAAAATTCCTGGTTGTTCTGGAATCTTGACTTCTGGGAAATCAAAAATTCTATTTTCATGTCTTTGCAGCCATGATATGCTAAATGATGAACCTGAACCATGAATTGCCAGCATGTTTTCATTCCTTCCCTTCGAGGTTTCATGTGTGCCAGGTACACAAAGCTACTTTGAGAGCAACTGTCCAATCTAGTTCTAATGGATAAAAAACAGCTACCTTGGCTTATTGTTTGATACTACAAAGGCACGATTTCAAACAATACTTACATATTGAAATGGATGAGTTCAGTGGTAAAATATTCACAAGTAAATGGGAGATGAGATGATACAATAAAATCATAAAGAAATAAAAATAACATTAAGAAAAGGTGAAATGACAGGGTTAAAATTTTAAAATAATATGACACTGTAATATAAATGCAACATAATAATCAATATTTGCTTTCAAGCAAACAAGTCTTGTTGTATTCTATGTTCTGGGGGGAAGGGGCCTTCAATGTTCATAGAATTTGGTTTGCCTTTAATGTTTTTATGGAACATTTATTTACGGAAACTTTATATTGGTCATTCCATTTTGGGCATTAAATACCATGCCTATAACTGATTAGACTGGTATTCTGAGGATTCTCATTTTTGTTCTCTCTCTCACAATTCTGGTAATGGAATACCATACTAGGTATGATATCATACTAGGCGCCTTGTGGGTTAGAAGGCTATATCTTTCTTTCATTTACTTAGAATAAAGCTAGATTAGGTATTTTAGGTTTTCTATTACATGTGATTCTAATAAAATATATTCTTTTTTCTAAAAGAAAAGCATGAGAAATCCTTCGTTGATTTACTCTATTTGTTTATTTCTTATAAGCATATCTTACTGTATATAGCTATTCCTATACTTGGCATATGTACAAATTGACTGCCTTTTGTGAGTTGGTGTTTGGCTTCAACTTAGCAGAGATTCTTATTAGTTACCCTTTAAGTTAGGTCAAGCACAGCAAGACACAGTAGGGAGGATAGAGAATAAATTTGGCCGAGAATTGGTCATTTTGCCAACACTTCTTCCATTGCAATACACTCCCTCAAATCAGAGGAATGGTTCTGAAACTAGTTCAAGATCTGTGTAACCAGGTGAAGTTAACAGATGAGAGTTCAGAAAGAAGAACCACAACCAGACACCCTTATGTCTTTTTAAGAGAATTGGTCCACGTGGTCTCCAAACTGGCAACAAATATGGTCCTTGGGGTCAAAAATCTTCAGGAATAAATAAAATACACTTAAATTAAACAAACATGTCATTAAAAATATAGCAATAAAAACTGCAGTAGCAAGGAAATGTGTGTGCAGTAAACGCTTCTGAATTAGCCAGTACTATTTTAAAGTTTTGGCTGAGATTATCCTTTCAAATATTATTAACTGGACATAACCATATTGAGAAATACAAAAAGCAAGCTAATATAGAGATCAAATTGTTGGACCAAGTTTGGTTCTGTTGAACCACAGAGCTTAATAACTGTATGTCACTCATTGTAGGTCAATCCTATTCCTGCTACACAGATTTTATTGTGGCAATCAGGCATTTTCAGTTTCTGGGGTTGGTTTAAAAACAACTTCTTATATTATCATTTAAAAAAAACCAAAGCCAGTTTGAAATATTGAAATGAGCACCAACATACATTTTATGACAAAGGGGGTCCTGTATAAAGAAATAATATAATGAATTCATCTGCTGTAGCAAATGGCAAGCTAAAACAGAGAGGCATATTATGTAACCTACATCATTTAAATCTAATTTATTTTCCTCAACACAAAGAAAGAAAGAAAATAAAAGAAAAATACTTTAACTTTAAAAGTAAGCGACAATCAATTAGTGTTGTATGTAACATTATGAACAAAAGAATTTTATTGTTCATATAAGTATTCAATCATTTGATTACCCCATTTTGAAGACAGAAAGAATAAAGTTTACCATGCTGTTTGTAGATGGGTGGTTTTCTATAAATATTGATCCCTTGATCTGTAAAAAAAAATAAAAATAAAAAGCAGAAAAATGTGAACAATTTTACATTTTTAATAATTACACAGGGAAGAAAAACAACAACAACAACATAAAATGAATGGATGTTTTAAATCAAGGACTTGGCACATGAACTGAAAAACCATGACACAAAACTGCTAAGTATCTTATGAAAGAAACCCAAATTCACACAAATGTAGAAAAATATCACAGACACATGATAAGAAACACGACTGGCCACATGGGATGTCTCTGAGTGTTAGCCTTTCTGTTTGTATTTTAGTGGGTTGTTGGTGGGATAAAGATTTCAAGGGAAATTAATGAAGGTGCCTTGTTTGGAGAGAAGAATAATTTGCAGAGAACATAGCTCACCATATCAACTGGGAAACCTGGCCAAAGAAGCTCCATTTGTACTCCAACCACGGACATTAATGATGTGCATTTATATAAAGTTTCAGAAATTGCTTCTAGAGTTCCCTTTTGAACTAGAGTTATTTTCTTCAAGACTATATGGCACTTTAGAAAATGTTTTTGCCATGTTGCTAGGTCTGGGCCAGCTTATATTTCAAAAAGTTATGCACCTTTTCTGGGAATTTTATGGCAAATCAGTATTTTCAAAGTTTCAAATTCTAATAGTTTTAAATAGGAATGTTTTTAAAGAAAAACAAGTTTGGCTATAAAAGGAAAACTCCATATTCTGCTGAAAATATAGAAAAACAAGAATGCTAATAATTGCTGTTAAGAGAGGATTCTTAGAAAATATGCTCTAAAACCAAAATCATTTTTGGGTTAAGAAATCTTATCATCTACGTATGTTTATTCACGAGCCAGAGAAAAATGGGAGTGCTATTGAATCCATTCCTTATCATTCTTATACACACTTACACAGAAGTAAGAACCACTGTGTTCAATGTAGTTTATTTCTAAGTATGCATATAACTACAAAGAGCTGAAAGCAGGTATTTATAGGCATTATATGGTATATCACTCTTATATTAGACAGTTTATTGCAAATTAATTAACACGGCCAATCAAAAACTTGGAAATGGAAAAAAATGTGTTAACAGCTAAGAGCAATCATTAAATGCTATATTTATTCCTGAAATTTTAAAATGATTTCTCCTTATCAGGTTGCATCTTTTTTCTTTGCTAAACAATGCCACAAACTTATTTATTCTTTTATTTATAAGATTCCTAATTTTTGTATAAGAGCTCATGGGAGCTAGCATAATAGTCTTTCTTTCATCCCCCCCCACCTGCCCCACAACAACCCTCAAGGGATTAAGCAGTAGCATTGGCTAGAAATCACATAGTCAGTTTTGGAGAACACTAAGTGTGCACTGGAAGTAGATGATTGTGAAGTTAAATGTTCTGTTGCAAGTTGCTCTATTTCTGTGCTGAAAGAATCATATAGTAATCGCTAGAAAAGATATATTTGACATATTTAACAGCAAATATCCCTAAAGCAGTGCTTCTCAACCTTCCCAATGCCACGACCCTTTAATACAGTTCCTCATGTTGTGGTGACCAACCATAAAATTGGTGTCTCGGTTCCTAAGACCATAGGAAATATGTGTTTTCCAATGGTCTAGGGCAACCCCCGTGAAAGGGATCCTGACCCACAGGTTGAGACACTGCCCTAAAGGGATTGACATTTCTCTCTTCTAAATCCATTGAAACAAGATTGCTCTGTGACACAACAATTTGCCATGTGTAACAGGATCACTTCATGCTGCATATTTAGTATGTACATCTAGGGCCATGATGGCGAACCTATAGCACATGTGCCAGAGGTAGCACACAGAGCCCTATCTGCTGGCATGCATGTTGTCGCCCTAGGTCAGATCTCTGTGGTGTTTCTTTCGTGAGCTTCTGTTTCTCTGCAAACAATGAAACAGGGTCTCTGTTGCGCATGCGCACATTAATGCATTTTTGCGTGTCTGCACATGCACACATGTGCATGCACACACACATGTGCATGCACACACACATCTTTAAGTTTGGGCATGCACATGTGCGCAATTTGGGCACTCGGTGTCTAAAAGGTTCACCATCACTGATCTAGGGAATGGTACATAATGGATAGTTTTCTTCATTTAATGAACTTTAGATAAATAATATGTTCCAATATCTAAGAGGTTACCATAAAGAAGAGGCGGTCAACTTATTCACCAAAGCACCTGAAGGCAGAACAAGAAGCAATGCATGGAAACTAATCAAGAAGAGAAGCAACTAGGATAAATTTCTTGACAGTTAGAACAATTAATCAGTGAAACAACTTGTCTCCAGAAGCTGCGGATGTTACAACACTGGAGGTTTTTAAGAAAAGATTGGACAACCATTTATCTGAAATTATATTAGGTTTCCTGTTTGATCAGGGGTTGAACCCTTTCAATTCTGTTATTCTATTATATGCTAGCAAATAATTTTATTCTTCAAAAAAAATACTTTTTGTTCTACTATGACAGTCTCTAAAAACATTCCCAGTATCAGCAATTTATATTGTATAGTATTGCAACAGCCATATAAAATGTACACAAGATTGAAAATTAGGTTGTATTACTAGAAACATTGGCTGTTGGGTTCATTTGGTTTTTGACTCCAATCATCTGAGATGTGCATTCTTGAAAGAGTGCTCTATAGTGGAAAGAAAACTATTGGAATTGCGAACATCCAAGATGTAATTTAAAAAAGGTTAATTCCATTTGTATTCTAAAACCCTCCTACACTACACCATGATACACTATCATTTGAAAGCATGATCCATACCATGAGCTCCAGGTTTATATGCTCTCCCACAGTTTTAGGTACTAAATATACTTCATTAATTTCATTAATTTAAATTGCACACAATTCATCTTTTTGTCCTATTCTGTTAACCTTTTGGAGTACAATATCCACATATTACACACCAGGTCTATGTTTGGCTAAAGTAACTAAAGTGACCCATTGACCCACAAAGGGACAACAGTTCTAAGTGAAAGGGCAACAAATTGCAGTGAAAAGTGAGAAATGGGAAATATCAGAAAACTGATCACTGCTGCCATGTGCCACGGGTGCTCCATAGTTATGCCACCATGCCAGTTTTCCTTTTAGGGATTATTGGAATAATGAGAAGAGCAACATGCTGTCCAAGGAATCTCTTCCATTTAACTGACATTTAAATAATATGCCTAAAATATAATTTATAAATAATTAATAAATACTAAATTTGGGTTATAGTAAATTAAGTATACAAAGGTAGAGGGAATTATACAAATTTAGAATGTCAACACATCATAACTAAATGGAAAGGTATTTTGGCATCTACATGTCCCATCTATGTCTGAGAATGACAAATCACAGAAAGTATTAAGTCCCATGGAGGGGAAGTGTTCAAGTCCCACACTGAATCATTGGGTGTGATTGGGCACTACAGTAGCTCTCTTTTAGAAAATGGTGTCTCTCTATTAATTTGAGAGTTTTTATTGAAAGACTCCTGTTATTTTTAAAGTATGTACCAATTGTGTGGTTACTAATCAGAAGACAAACAAAATGGATATTGCACGTACCAATGATAACAAAAAAACTAATACCATAAGAATGAAGGATATCCCTTCTTTTTCAAATTTTACAAAGGTATGAAGAACTTACCTCCATTTCGATATTTATAAAGCATTCTGTTGCCATGGGATTTTCAGCAGGGGCCTATTTCGATGTTTTGTCTCTTTATACCACTATGTAGTATTAATTATATATTTTTCTAAATCAATCAATTGTGCTGTATGATATGGACATATACATAAGACTAATTTAATAATTAATTTAAATTGAGATGATGTTCATGTAAATTCTTCCTTTCACTTTTCTTAAGTTTTCTTTTGAAAATATATAAGAAAAGCTGATAATGTTTAATTTCTTTTGTATGCTTAGGACTGCAACCTATATTTTATCCTTTGTTTAAAAATATTACACAATATTAACATGGTATAACTCTGAGACAATCAAGAAAAAAAACATTAGGGCCTTGCACTAAACTAAACCACTGTGTATCACTGTTTCATCAATGTTATGATTTGGAGAAATGTTAACTTTATAACTAAAAATATCCCCATATCCAGCATTTTTTAATTGTTCCAAATTAAGCAAACAAGTCTGGATCTCAAAGCAGTTCAGGGTATATCCCAAGTTCAAAACAACTAAACAGCATGCAGCGATGGAAACAAAAACAAAGGGTTACAAAGGCTACTACAGTCTACACTCGGACAAGACACCAAGACACACAATGCCACTCCTACCTGGAACATGGAAATGTTTAGGGACCTGAGCGTAAGTTGGTGTTAGAGGGCGACTGTCAGGCCGATAAGGGGCAGGGGAATTCCGACCGCTGGACGGCTCATTGCCTCCAATGAGGAGAATGGAAAAACAAACAAACAACAAAACAAAGAGAGCAGTAAAGAAGCAGGCATAAGTCAAAACCCAACCAAAAGCCAATGGCAAGGGGAAACTAGAGAAGGAAAAACAAACAAAAATATATACAGGAGAGTTAAGTAATGTGGCTAGTATTGTAAGGCACTGCTATTACATATTAAAGGAGTCATTCGCCTTAGGCTGGAATTTGGCAGCTTGCATTCATTCATTCATTCATTCATTCACTCATTCATTCATTCATTATCAATAGCATGCATAAAGGTACCATGCATTTAAATTACATGAATGAGATGTGAAAAGGAATGGAAAAAGACAGTTGGAATTACTGGATTTCAATATATAAGTAACAGCTTTGGGCAAAATTATTGCTAGATAAAATGCAAATCAAGTCAGCTTTTCAGTTAATTCTCATGCAAAAGAAGCTCCATACTTAAAATGATCACACATGAAAAATGAACAAAGAGGCTACAAGTTATTCCAGTTAATGTCTGGTACAGTTGTTCATTTCTTATTAATTTAAACCACATTACTTCTCATTGGAGATGCTTTTCCTTCAGTTGAAGAATCATCTCCAGGTAAGCTTCTGGGGAAACAAAGCTGGCCCAAACATTTCTTTTTGCCTGAGACAGAAGAGTAAAAGCTTTGAATCTTTCTGCTCCCTTTCCATGTCAAGGCAGGACGCAGGGATTAGCACTTAAAGTGGAAAATATCTCAAACCTATTTTACAGAGGGACAGAGATAATGATAAGAGACAAAGATGCCTCAATGTTACTGGAAATATCTGTTCATCTATATCAGTGGTTCCCAAACTTGGCAACTTTAAGACTTGTGGACTTCAACTCCCAGAATTCTCCAGCCAGCAGAGCTGGCTGGAGAATTCTGGGAGTTGAAGTCCACAAGTCTTAAAGTTGCCAAGTTTGGGAACCACTGATCTATATCTATGTCTATATAGGTATTATCCATTTAAGATAGCCAAGTCAACCACTTGGTTAGCTTCTCACTTTGCCAAATGATAAGGTTAGCTAAAAAAGTGTGACAGAAAGAAGAATGAGAAAATGTTTGAGTGGCAGTTTTTAAAACTATGGGAAAGAAATGCATAACTAGCCTTCCTCTCCTACCAACTGCATGGCTGATTCCAGTGACGCAGTTATCCATTTCCAAAGTATAGATACAAAATGACGAATGAGTAATATCTTCCTTGATTCCAAGTATGTTTGGATTTCATAACTGGCTACATGAAAGAGATCCTTCTCTTCAGGAAGATTACTGCAAATAATAAAGTCCCCAAATTTTGGCTTGCAACAGGATTGTGCAGGCATTCATTTATTTAAAATATTTATATAGATTATCTTGTACTAACCCCTGGGCAGCTCACCGCCATCAATTAAAATAACATATGTGTGCAATAAAAATATTAAAACCACAAACGTCAAAACTTGTTATTATAGTTACACTTTTACATGCAGTCCACTAAAAGATCTTCTTGTTAATCCCATGCTATCCAAGGACTTGGGGGGGGGGGAGGCAAATCTTAGGTGCTTTTAGGAAGCCTAAAAGGGTGGAGGCCTGCCAAACCTCAATGGGAAAGGTGTTCTATAAGACAGATGCCATGTAGAAGATACATTTCCTATGTCCATAAAATGGCAACATTTAAGGGTAGGGACTAGGAGTATGCCCACTTTACCCAAACTTGGGGAGAGGCCATCTTAGAACCTGATTTTTTAGGGTTTTAAAGAAAAGAACCAGCATTTTAATTATATCCAGAAGGAAATTGGGAGCCAGTGCAGCTCACACAACAAGGATGTAACATGGATAAACCTGCATATGCCTGCACATTTTGGACCAAGTGAAAGTTCTAGTCTTCAAGAGAAGCCACATGTATTATGTACTGCTCTAATCCAAATGGGAAGTGATCAAGTCATGAGTGACCATGAGTAAGACCAAAAGGGAGGGCAATTGGTGCACTAGATAAATCTACACAAGTCCCCCCCCACACACACACCCAGCCCTGGTGGCAACCTGTTCCTCAAGCAGAAACCATGAGTCTAGGAGGACTCACGTCAGCCCATCCAAAGTCATGGGCCTCATCCAAAGTCAAAGATGTAATATCACCTGGGAGGGTTGAAACCCAGGGCCACACCCTCTTGCCAGGTATAAGTTGAAGCTGGCTCTTCTCATCCAGACTGTTATAGCTTGCAGGTGCAGGTAGAGCAGATGATCTCTCCCAGCAATTTCACATAGATATTAAAGAAGAAGAGGCAAAAGACTTGAGCTCTAAGGCACCCATAATGCAAGTCTGAGAAAGAACCAACACTGATTGGAAACAGCCATAGAAGAAGGAGAAGAATCACTATAACACAATATCTCTCACTCCCATCCGTGAAATCTAGATGACTGCCATTTTTGATGGTATTGAAAGACATTGAGAAGTCCAGGAATGCCACAATGGTTGTACCACCTTATCCTGAGCTTTTCAAAAATTGTTGACCAGTATAACCAACGCCATTTCAGTGCCCTGACCTTATTCTAGACTCAGATAATGTGCTTCATTCTTTGTATCTGTATGCCAACTAGCATCTTAACAACCATCACTAAAAAGGGAAGGTTGGAGACTGAATGAAAATGGTCTAGCACCACTGAATTCAAGGATGGCCTTTTGAGAAAGGGGCACGCCAGCATTCCCTTTAAGGGAGGCAGTACAATCCCCTCTCACAAAGAGACATTAACTACTGTTTCTACCCACCTGCATGCCACTTCCCAGGAGGACTTAATCAACCAGAAGTGGCATGGGTCCAGAACACAGGGGGCAAAGCTGACAACACAAGACCCCTGTCTACTTCCTTAGATCCAACTAACTGTAAAACAAGGCTCATATATGACTTTGAAATGTCACTTTCAGAGTCCAACTCACAGCAAAGATGAACAACTTTGTGTGTTAGATGACAAAAATATTTTTCACAGTAGGCCTGCTGGGGCTCCCCCAGCTCTTCCTTACTCAAGAGGACTTGATTACCTGAAACAGAGCTTCTTGGCAGTCATCTGTAGATCCAATAAAGATGGAGATATACATATGTTTTGCTACCTTTATTGATACAAGCGAGTCCTGATGTAGGTACTCCTCTGTGCTTGGCTTCACTCTGTCTTCCTCCAGCAGCTCTCAAGACATCCCTATGTTGCTTTATTTCTTGGAGCTACTCAGTAAACTATGATGTTATTTCATATCCAAGTATACAAAGAGGTGTAATTAGGTCCATGGCCCAGCACTAAAAACAAAACCCTCCAGGATGGTTCAAGCATCATCACACTTTTTATCACAAGTTTCCTAAGATTAGAAATCATGAACCCTGGACTAACATGATACATTTGGTTTCCTGCAAGATGATATTCTTCTACAAAAGGTTGAGTTTGATGGGGTAAGGAACTAATATTTCTCATTCTTTAACTACATTTAGAAAAACTGCATAATCTAAATATTACACCTTTTGATATGTCCCACAACTATGCTAAAATAATTTTGGTTTCAACTTCACAGTGGAAGTGACACAGAATTGATTCCACTATTATGGGGGTCTGTCCAGGAAGCACACACCTATCTCTTTAATTAGAACAGCACACTGCATATTTTGGAATATTGTACTTCAATTTAAAGTATGTACAGAAAGATGCAAATGAAGAGATAAATTAACACGAGAAGCAGTAAATGGAAACAGAAAGTCCAAAGCAGAACTTCTAAAACAAGAGCAACAGAGTATCATTAAGTGCTTGGTAATAAAGCAGTATTAATATTTCCTGTTCTAATATCATGAGCTGCAGGGAAATCATTTGGAGGAATCTATTTCTTAGATAATCTACTGCTTAGTATCATTTATCATAGGTTTGATGATACCAATTCAGCAGTAGTTGTTTCTCATTTGAAAGTATCCGGAAAGAACATGGATCCTACCCCCCCAACACTTCTGGGGTAATAAACAAGTGAATATTCTGTTATTTTTTTTCAGTATTAGCAAAGATCATCTAGCGACCAAATATGTATCCTAATGCCTTAAGAAAGTTAGAACAATTAATCAGTGGAACAGCTTGCCTCCAGCAGGGAGTTGGACTAGAAGACCTCCAAGGTCCATTCCAACCCTGCTATTGTATTGTATTGTATTGTATTGTATTGTATTGTATTGTATTGTATTATATAGGTTATTGATAGCATCCTATTTCTCATTTAGTAGCTTTTCTTTTCTTTTTGAAAAGAATTCCTAGAAAGAAAAACTCCTTATATTTGGGGATATGCTATATTAGTATTATGAAAGCACTGAATGAAAAAAATACTAGGTTCATAACCATTACAATTAACAATGTGCAGTAGCAAGCTTCCAAGCAGCCGAAGTTGAAGCTGCCAATGAGTATGGACTGAAAAATGAAAAAAATAATAGTCACTGATGATCACACACATTCTCACAATTTTTTGAAATAATTATGACATACATAACCCGCAGTGATTTTCCACCAGATTTTTTTACATCCATGAATTAGGAAGGCAGAAATATTCCAGGATACATGACTAGATTTAGAAGGTATGATAGGACATTGTTCCACTAATGAAGATCTTTCATTGGTGAAAGAATCCCAATTTGATTCCACCTAATTCCCCCATATTTACTTCCCCACTTCCTGAATTTGAAATATCAACCCAAATCACAAATTCATTCTTCTAGATAGATTTACTTTTTAGAAAATGGTAGCTATGAAGTGATCTTGAAGCTTTGCCATGACAGATTTAAAAGAGACAGTAGGAAGGAGAATGTCTTGAAAAGTATGAGATAAACATGGAAATGTAGAACTAGAATTTATGCATCAAGTGCATGCAAATATGAGCTGTGCCTCTGTTTTTAAGGGACCTCATGACTGAAACAAAATGAAAACAAAAGTTGCAATTGTATTTTATACTAGCATAAATAGGAAATTGAGATCTATGAATACATACTGTACATATATATTGCTTTTGGAAGGTTAAGCATGCTTGATAAGGCTGCATTTGAAATTTGCTTCTCTTTTATTAATTAAGCCAATTCTACTGTTTAACCATTCCTGAGTAAGTAATGCTGAATACAGGAACTAGGTGACGCAAGAGCCATTAAGGAGAACTAGGTTTATGTACATGAAGCTCAAAGTGGTAGATGGAGCAAGACAACTGGAAAAGAATAAGAGAATTCTCAGAATGTAGTTGTACAATAAGATAAAATATTATATCAGTCTCAGATGACAAAATGTTGTATCAACTGATCATCACATCACTGTGTGAAAAGCCGTGGTTTTGTATTAGAATACATATTTTCCATAAACAAGTTCACAGATTTCCTTTTGGAACTTGCAAGTAGAGTTTTTAAAAAACCCTCTTTTCTGAAATGCCAGAGAATCACTGACAATTGTTATGGACAAAATGTAAAGCACCTTTCTACATTAGTGTTTTAAATTTGCAAAATAAGCATGCTACATTATATTCAAAAGGCAAGTGCATGGGATGAAAGTACACATTTAAACACAGCATCCATCCCAAATGTTTGAAATAATGTTTTTGGAGACTTAGGAAACTAGGAAACTATTCTTTTAGACATATGTACATACATATATATCTATGTAAACCTATATTGGAAGCTGGTATATATGCAAGATACCCCTAAAATTCATGCATGATTAGTATGTGGTCTGGGACTTTAAGATTAGGAAAATGTGAGTCATGTCAGTGTGTTTGAAAAGAGAGATTAATTTACTACAACTGTTTCCAAATTAATCTGGCAAAATGATAAATATCTCAGTTTTCAGACAGTCACATTTTCTTAAGAAATCTTTACTCAGGACCACTTCATCTATGGAGGACCCTTAGAAAGGGCATACTTTCTCAAAGAAAAGAAGATATGCCAGGTCTTGCATAATCATTATGACGAAAATCTGAGCATGCTGGGACCACGGAGTGGACAGCCATTTTATGGAGATGTGGCTTATTAGCTTCCTAGAATGCTAATAAATCTCCAGTCATTTGGACACTAGCTTGAATGGCCTGTCTCCTTACCTTTGACATAGGGAATGAAGTGGTGTCGGAAAGGGGAGTAGGGGCGGGAATCATTGTGGGTAGAGATTGGACTATTAGTGCGTAGGAGGGCTAACCGCTGCACACCATTAGACAGCAGCTCTGCAGCAGCAAGGATTCGTGAAGCAGGACAAAGCAGAAACAAAGAAAAGAGAAGACCAAATAAGACAGAAGCAGGAAAAAGTGGTTGGAGGCTGAGGGAAACACAGGGACAAGCTGTCATAAGTAGGAATCTGAGGACTATACAAAGGAAATGAAAGAGGTTTCTTACTGCAGGAAAAATTCATACAAAGAAATGTGGAAAAATCAAATTTACATTGAATATTCCTTCATTTCAAGTTAAATCCATATTTCCTTATATACAGAAAATAGGGTGGAACTGGCATTCATGCAACTCTCATTTTTAACTTATTTTCAAGGAACAATTATATGGGAAGTACTGGACCAAACAATTACAAATAAAAGCTTAATTTTTTGTTATATATTGTGCTAATATATCTTCTAACTTTATAAGAAAAATTATAGTTGCTTAGCAAATATGTGGCCATATAAATCAAACAAATAATTCCCACAATAATATTTTTTTCTTAATGAAAACATTTAATATAGTATAAGCACTAGAGTAGAATCATTTTAAAAATAGAATGTAAGTTCTAATCACCATAAATTTTCACTTGGTTTATCAGAAGAAAAATCTGGAAAAATAATAAAATCTGAGTCTCTATAAACTGCTGATCATGCCAACTGACTTCCTATGATATCAAAATTTTAAAATCTTTCAAAAAGTATTAACTTTATATTGTTATATTAGTTTTAAAGCTCAAGTTAAATATCAAATGGGTACTCAGTATTAACATAGTGCAATGATGGCAAACCTATGGCATGCGTGCCGCAGGTGGCAAGCGGAGCCATTTGTCAGGGCACACGAGGTGCTGCCCTGTCAGCTGGCCAGTGCACATGTGCGCACTGGCAGCTGAGTTCACCCTTTTGTAAAGCCATTTTTCGCCCTCTCCAGTTTCCAAAGGCTTGGAAGGAGCCTGGGGAGGGCGAAAAGAGCCTCTCCCCCCCGGACGCCCTCCGGAGGCTTCATTAACTTCCCTGAAGCCTCCAGAGCACAAAAAACTGGCCCTATGGGCAAACCAGAAGTTCAGGAATGGACTTTTTTCTTTGCTCGGAGGGTCATTTTGACTGCTCTGGAGGCTTCAGGGAAGTCTCCTGCAGATCCCTGAAGCCTTCGGAGTGCTCAAAACAACCCTCCGAGCAAACCGGAAGTGACTTCCGGTTTGCTCAGAGGGTCGTTTTGAACTGTTCCAGAGGCTTCAGGGAAGCCTCCAGAAGCCTCTGGGGGGCTTCCGGGGGGCAGGGAGGCTGTTTTCACCCTCCCCAGGCTCCTATAAAGCCTCTGGAGCCTGTGGAGGGTGAAAAAGGGATGCAAAAATGGGGGGGTCGTGCCTTTAGTGCACGCATTGTACACTGGGGGGGGGGGCGCCATTGCATTATGGGTGCGGCACGCCCGCACACGAACCCCCTGCGCTCCTCCCACTTATGACACGCAAGTCAAAAAAGGTACGCCATCGCTGACGTAGTGTATATTAACAAATTGCCAAACTAATATTGATGCTGAATATTTCGGGTGGGAAAAGCCTAGATGTCATAGAAGATAATTAATGGAATCAAGGTGGCAGTACCTATATGACTTTGGCAAGTGGTGAAAGCCAAACAAAAGTGACTCTAATAACACTTGGATGAGAGATTGTTTAGGTCGTCCAGTACTGATCACTAAATTAGATAATTGAAAAAACAAATCACAGAAAAAGGTAAAGATAGGCAACTTTCATAACATTACCAAGGTCACCTGAAACTGACTTTGACTCAGGGATTGTTTTACTTCTGTATGTATGTCTAGCATTTCAGCAGTGAAAATAATTCCTGGCAAGTTTTTAAAAAAACATTTATTTCCTCTTTTAAAATAACTTGTAACTTCCTTCCCCTAGAGTTTAATAAAGACATTTAAAAAAAAGAAATGGTTTTACATTTTCATTAAACGAGCAAAAGTTACATTAAGAACTATTCAAAAAATCAGAAACCCTGACTTAATTAAAAAATGTCCATAACTTAAAATTCAGAATTATTTGCTGGTGAAAGAAACTAGATAAATGTAGTTTTACATGTTTTCCTCATTAATTATTGCCTCAAATAACATAATCCATTTCAGAAAATTGTTTAATTTCTAATTAGCAGATATACCTTATTCTTCTATAATAAAGACCCACTTAACAAAAAGTGAGAAAGAAAAGGAAACACACTTTTATAATGAATAAATAGCTTTGAAATTGAAAGAAGTAGATCCCTCTCCTAGAGATTCTAAAAGTTAAAGAATGAAGAATGGTAGTTTCTAAAATTTGGTTCTATGGTTTCATTAGCCTTACCTGGTCTGTGGAAATGCTGAGGCGAGCGGGACATGGTGGGAGTGTAGCTATGGCGACTGTATACAGGGGAACCAATGGAACCCTGACTGGTTGACCGGTGCATCATTCGTTCTCGCATATCCTGATAACCCTGGAGAAAATATTATTTTATGTATTATAGCAGATGATCTGATAAAATTCCTTCTACTTATCCCGAAGGTGCTTTTTCAAGAAGCAACTGGACAACCGTGACCTAGATGACTGAGAATCTCCATAGATGTCCTTCTACTTATGCTGTACCTTCAACTCAAGTTTAGTAGGTGCAGTATGTAATTCCAAAAATACTTCTCCATTTGTATCATACTAGATCAGTGTTTCTCAACCTTGGCTACTTGAAGATGTCTGGACTTCAACTCCCAGAATTCCCCAGTCAGCGAATGCTGGGGAATTCTGGGAGTTGAAGTCCAGACATCTTCAAGTGGCTAAGGTTGAGAAACACTGTACTAGATCATAAAATACCAAGCTAGATTTTATAAGGAAGCATTTATCTTGCAATCCTTTTGTGATGCAAGTACTGTTAACAGGACAATCAGCAAATAGAATTGGGAGGGGCTTCATCTCTTTTACAAAAACAATTATCACACCATCATACCATCAATTTAACAAGATTACAGAATGTTTGGTTGTAACTTACTTCTGCAGATGGAGTTGGAGAGAGTGTCCTTGGTGACTGAAAGACATAGCAGAAAGGAGATGACATGTAAGACATTTTGGTGAAATCTGTTATATCAAATCAATGACAGATAATTGATAATTTCATGAGAAAGATTGTTTAATCCAATTCTGAGAGTCAGATTCATGGAGTTAAGAAACTGCTTGAGTTTAAGGTCAAAAGTATGCTAATTTGTGCTTAATCTGATCAAAGTTTCATAAATAATTGTAGCAATTATTTCATTCAGTGATGGGCTTTATCTTTCAGTGATTTTGAATTTTTATTAGAAATTTACCAAATACATGTGATACTGAAGTCTTACTTTAAAAGACTCCATTTTGACTGTAAATTTATAAAGAGAAAGACGAATAAGCATTTTGACATTTCTTGGACAAAAATGTTTACAATGAAAGCTATCCCAAAGAATATAGCCATTTCACACCAAAATGAGATTTGATTAGCTTTACCATCTTCACTTTGTGATGTACAGAAAGCAAAGAGACAATTAGCAATACCATTCTGTGATTTCTATAGCCAAAAGGTATTTAAAATAGGATCTAGGTCAATTTTTATGCGTCTATGAGTTCTTAAACATGCCCTGGAGAACCTACATTTGTGATGAAGTTTGGCGTATCTGCTTAACCACATATCCTTGTTGCAGCTCAAGCCACATTGCAGTTTTTCAGTGTGCCTTGAGGTGAAACACATTGCAGTTAAAAAAAACTGTGGTAGGCAAATGGAAAGAAATGCTATTTAACAAATGATTCTAAAGGAACTTTCGCAACTATTCACAAGAACCTCAGAGATGGACTATCTAGCAGTTCTCTTTTATAAGAAGTTGCCTAAACTCCTGCTTCTAAAATAACATATCTGAACTTCATCTGCACTTTCTGCACCTTGTCACCTATCATGCCAAATGCTTATTTGTCTAGAAGTTTGTTTGTTTGTTAAATTATTACATTTTTATGCTACTCATCTGCCCTGTAAGGTGAATCTGGGCAGCTTCTTATAAATTATAAATTGTTATAAATTAATATTTTATGATTTAATCACTCTTCAGGTATGTGTGTGTGTGTGTGTGTGTGTGTATGTATGTGTGTGTGTGTATGTATATATCAATCAAACTAGAGACAAACTGTCTAATGCAAATTTGTTTTATATCATCTATTACTTTATGAATTTTGCACCCTGTTTTCTTGAACTTACACTTTCATCATGCACAGGAGAACTGCCGTATCTTGAACTCTGAAGGGGGGAAAAGGGGGTTAGAAATGCTTCATTTTCATACATTTTAACAGAATACAATAAAGTACCGAACCTCCTTACTATAAACTATATATAGCTGATGAGAGCTAAATAGCTTGAAATAGATCTATACTAGTCTCCCTTTATTTATTTATCAGCACAAATACAACACAAATGTGTAACAAAGGCAACAATAAAAATATTGGGTTTCTGTCGTGATGGTCTCTTGTGACGAGCCGATTCACAGATAATGGAAGCAGTTAGCTTCTTCCCATAATTGGGGCATACCAGGGGTTGTGACACTAAATATATATATATATATATATATATATATATATATATATATATATATATATATATATATATATATATATATATATATATATATATATATACACATACACACACACACACACACATATATATATATATATATATCTGATGAGAGCTAAATAGCTTGAAATAGATCTATACTAGTCTCCCTTTATTTATTTATCAGCACAAATACAACACTTATATATATATATATATATATATATATATATGTATATGTATATGTATATGTATATGTATATGTATATGTATATGTATATGTATATGTATATGTATATGTATATGTATTGTATGTATGTATGTATGTATGTTATATATATATAACACCCAACAGGCTACAAAAATAAATCAAGCCAGAGTCTAATAAAAATGAAAAATAAAACATTTTTTTTAATATTTTAGGTCTAGTATCTGGGTTCTACCATCTTCTGAATTTTATGGTCAGGCTTTAATCATCCTCCCGCCCCCAGGTCTGAATTAATACTTAAAATGTAAACTACTAGGGTTTCATAAATGGTAGCCCCATTACATAATTGAATATCCAACTTGTAAAGGACATTTTATCAATTCAGCAGAAAAATTCACAATTGAGTTTGCTCTTAATTCTTTGCATCTAGCAGCAGAAAACATGACTAGTGTCCAACCATCTAAAGAGCCCATGGATATATTCCTGAAAAGAATTGTAATGCAATTCTATTAAATGACAGGTGAGAAACTATGACCCCTTTATGACTTGCAGACTTCAACTCCCAGAATTCCTAAGTCAGTATGGCTGGCTCAGGAATTCTGGAAATTGGAGTCCATAAGTCATAAAAGGGCCATAATTCCCCACCTCTGTATTGAATACATTATGATGGGTGGGCTTACTCAGATGAAAGCCTATCTAAGTCCAGCACATTGTTTTTACAGAGGCCAGTCAGATGTCTATAGTATCTCAAAACTAGGGTCATTCTTCTTGTTCTCTAGTAACCTCTATATGGGAGAAAATATGCAGTCATCATGAATAATAGCCACTTAAGGTCTTATTTACTGGGGTTTCAATATAATCCATTTTCATGGTCATTGCATTTTTCTTTCTTCTCTTCCTACTCTGACAGTACAAAAAAGAAATGATAATATATGACCCAACTAATGGAACATAGTATGATTCATTTGACTATCTAATAACATGTTCCTAAATTAGATTATTGGACTATATGAGATATTATTTTTACACATTCACTACTTATCAAGATGTCAATTATTCAATATTATGCACAATGAAAGCAAAGTGAGCAGAATTAGAATAAATGTTAGTCTTTAACGACAGAGAAGATAAAAAAATCTAGTAAAATCTAAAATCTATTGTATTATTTGATTCATCTAAGTCAAGCTTTCCAAAATACAAGCTAGGGTGAAGTTACAATTGATATTGAATACTTTATAATAGAAAGCAGAATTGACAGAAAGTCAAGGCCAGAAAGGAAAAGGCCCTTGGTTCAAGGTCCCAAGAAAGCATAAATATGAATCTACTTAAAATTTCTGTTCTATTTTAATCAGGCCTATTACAATTGCTGTATAAAAATTAACAGTAGTTCTTTTTAAAACATGTTTGAGTTGATATTTATCCTGCCAATACATATGGGAATAACATCTATCCTACTAATAATGTCTGCCTTTTTTACTGCATATGGTGTTCTAATAATTACATAACAACAATAAGCTTATTCAAAAATACACTGACATACAAAACCAAGAGTGAGAAAAATATCTGAGATGGCTGAAATGAGTAACAAATTAAAACCATAATCAAAATCAAAACCAGTAATATAAATAGACAAGGAAGTAGGGGCCCTTGAAAAGAAATGCAGCCTGAGGAGCAAATGTGAACAAAGACAAAATGGATATATGCTATACAACAAAAGTAGTAGATAATCAAGTTTTTTCATTAAAAATTGTTAAGAATTGTTAGATTATAGCAATAGCAATAGCAGTAGACTTATATACCGCTTCATAGGCCTTTTAGGCCTCTCTAAGCGGTTTACAGAGAGTCAGCATATTGCCCCCAACAATCTGGGTCCTCATTTTACCCACCTCGGAAGGATGGAAGGCTGAGTCAACCCTGAGCCGGTGAGATTTGAACCGCTGACCTGCTGATCTAGCAGTAGCCTGCAGTGCTGCATTTAACCACTGCGCCACCTTGGCTCATAGCAAAATAAAGTTTGCAAAGGCTAACCGCTGCACACCATTAGACAGCAGCTCTGCAGCAGCAAGGATTCGTGAAGCAGGACAAAGCAGAAACAAAGAAAAGAGAAGACCAAATAAGACAGCAAAAATAGCAAAATAAAATATCGGTATTTCTTGGCTTCCACTAGGTGGCACTCTGTGAAAACATTTTTGTGCAGTGAACCTGAGGTACAATCTTTCCAAGAAATACACAGGATCAAAACTTTTAGGATAATGATATGAATATTAGAGTTTTTCTTTTCTCTGTTGTTCATTTATGTATAAATATAACATAAATAAAATCCCACATTAATAACAACACATAAACATAGTTTATGTCTGTGTCCAAATATTCCATATTCAATCCAGACAGACTGAAACAAAGTAATCTGCCAACAGATCTGGTTCACTTTCTGGCCCAAGGAGGAGCATCAAGGTCATCAATATCCTACATAGGTCCAGAAGTAAATAAACACTTAAACGACACAATGTAACTTCAAGTCAATCACACTTCTGTGAAATCAAACTGTCCGCTTAGGTAGCAACACTGATTGACAATCAATTTCACATGCTGTTGTGAAAATGGAATAGACAACCAGTGGAAAGCATAGGCAGTTAGCAAGACATCCCCAATAAAGGAGTGGATCTGAGGTGGTGACCACAGACCACTTCTCAGTTCCTATGCTTTCTGGCTGATGGTTTTGTCATTTTTGAATGCTGGCGGTGCTTTCACTCTAGTGGTAGCATGAGACGGAGTCTACAACCCACCCAAATGGCTCAGGTAGTGCAGCTCATCCAGGATGGCACATCAATGCGAGCTGTGGCAAGAAGGTTTGCTGTGTCTGTCAGCATAGTGTCCAGAGCATGGAGGCGCTACCAGGAGACAGGCCAGTACATCAGGAGACTTGTAGGAGGCCGTAAGAGGGCAACCACCCAGGATCAGGACCGCTACCTCCGCCTTATACAATGATGTGGGGTGGCATTTCTTTAGGGGGCCGCACAGTCCTCCATGTGCTCTCCAGAGGTAGCCTGACTGCCATTAGGTACCGAGATGAGATCCTCAGACCCCTTGTGAACCATATACTGGTGCGGTTGGGTTCCTCCTAATGCAAGACAATGCTAGACCTCATGTGGCTGGAGTGTGTCAGTAGTTCCTGCAAGATGAAGGCATTGATGCTATGGACTAGCCCGCCCGTTCCCCCCACCTGAATCGAATTGAGCACATCTGGGACATCATGTCTCACTCCATCCACCAATGCCACGTTGAACCACAGACTGTCCAGGAGTTGGGGGATGCTTTAGTCCAAGTGTGGGAGGGGATCCCTCAGGATGCATCCGCCACCTCATCAGGAGCATGCCCAGGAGTTGTAGGGAGGTCATACAGGCACGTGGAGGCCACACACACTACTGAGCCTCATTTTGACTTGTTTTAAGGGCATTACATCAAAGTTGGATCAGCCTGTAGTGGTTTTTTCCACTTTAATTTTGAGCGTAACTCCAAATTCAGACCTCCATGGGTTGCTAAATTTGATTTCCATTGATGATTTTTGTGTGATTTTGTTGCCAGCACATTCAACTATGTAATGTACAAAGTATTTAATAAGAATATTTCATTCATTCAGATCTAGGATGTCTTATTTTTGTATCCCCTTTATTTTTGGGGGCAGTGTATATATACTCAGAGGTTTCTGGCTACCACCCATCAAGCATGTGCATTAAGGTGAGAGGGAAGAGCTCTGTGGGACAGGGATCCCTGCACACATAGTTATTAATGAAAAAGGAAAGTGAATCAGCACCGTCCAATGATCACATTTTTTCAAAGCAATAAAGAAGCAGGAAGTTGAGAAATATGAAGCATTTGGACCATTTCATAAGCTGTTTATAAAAACAACAGAAGCTCAGCTAAAAACCAAGTGAATTGGTTTCAAAATTGAACTTCCAATTCATTACCTCTCCAAGGCTCTGTCTTTCTTGTCTTTCTTCGTAGGCAGAAGTGTAGAAAGGTTCGTAAGTAATTAGATCTGGGCGCTCAATGTCATAGATTGCCTTGACTTTGGGAATGGCTGCTAAATCCTTATAATCAAGAATCTCATTGTCTACTTTTGCCTTTAAAAAAAAACAGGTAAATACAAATATGTAGATTCATTTGAATAACATCCAGTTCTAAATTCTGCTTGTAAGAAAAACAAACAACCACCAAAAAACCCCATCTCTTTTTCTTCTCCACTCCCCAAATTCATTTTCAATCAAATGGCTCTTTTTATTACATTAAGACTGGATTTGATCATCATCAATTCATCAAAGAAGTGTAGAAAAAAATCAGCAACCAGAGGGTAGAAAAGTCGCAATTCCTCAACATGATGACTTCCCTTCAAAGTATACTTTGTAGCTTGAAATTGGTGAGCCACATCAAATTCCATATTATTGACGACACCCAAATTATTGACAACATTCAAATAAAAAATAAAAAATTTACAAAGGTTTTTTTTAATAAGACACATCATTTTGGCACATTTAAAAAAAATCTAATTGATAAAAAGGAAGTAACATGAGGAAATAATTCTGATTTCTCAGGTCATGAACTGTTTGCTTTTCTTCATGAATGATAATACATCTAAATAATTACATCTCTAAAAACATAACACTAAATCAAAAACTAATTAATAAAACATTTTATGAAAGTATACGTACATAGATTGTGTGTCCTGGTGAACCAGGAATACTGGATCCAGGCCTTGAATAAATACTCTCTGAGGATGTCCGGGTAGGCTGTAAGGGGGGGGAAAAACACTGTAAAAACATGGCTGGATTAGATATCCTGTTTGAAACATTCACAGCTAAGCTCATTTTCAAATGACCATTTTTTTCTTAAAGTAAAATTCAACTAAAACTTTTTTGCCCTATGAAGCAGATTAGATTTATCTTTATAGAGAAGTTATACAGCATTATGGACTGGAAGAGTTTTTCATGCTAAGTCCTACACAAGGAGAACTAAAAAACACCAAAGTTTTAGAAGACAATTATTGCCTACTCCTGCAAATCTGCAGAACAACCAGTACAGCCCAATACTTTAGGCTGGGAATGTCTTTTGAAAAACCATGTTGAATTAGCAGATCCAGCTGGCATTGCTGTTTTGGATTATTTGTTCTTATCCTGGTCATTCCATGGAATTCCCTAACTGCTCAGAGGCAGGAAGACAGGAACAACTAGATGGTGTATTTCATCTCCTTATTTTGTGGCATCGTTTAAAGTTCTACTTAGTTAAAATTAGATATCCAGGTTGTGCCCTGGCCACCTCATCCTAGTTTTATCTGTTTCATTGAGATATATCAATGATCAATGAAAGAAGCAGACTAGGCAGAATTTTCAAATTGTACCTGAGTTGAAATTGTTCTTGGCTTTTAAAAGTATTATGATTTCCCTGTGTTAGGAGTATGGTGGCTCAATAAATTCAGGGTACAAAATTCACAGGTCTGTCTAGGAGTAGCTTCACTTCACAAGAAGAAGCATAAAATGAGTAATTATCCCATATTTCCCATTATAGGTCTGTTACCAAACATAAATTTTCTATTATGTAAACTGTCATATTTTCCAGAGCGTGTGGTCAAAAAATATGGGAATTTAAATTCAATGCATCTGGACGGTATCAGGTTGGAGAAGGCTGCTCATAAGATTCCTCAACCTCACCCCACCCCAATACTTTCATTCAGAACTGGAATTTATATCCACAGATTTTATAGATAAAATCAGGTCATAAACTGAAAATTATAGATTCATTTAAAACTGCACATGTATGGAGAGACAGGAAAACATTACAAGACAGGATAACATTTGCCAGAATTGTCCCAATACACATTTAACCAAGATAAAAATGGGGCAAAAATTGAATTATGTTTCAGGAACATACAAATCCAACATACAAAACACAGGTGGGAAAATCCATTAAAAAAATAAAAAAATGAAACTAAAAGCTTGTATTTTATTGCAGCAAAATAAAATAATATCCTGGCAATATGCCTGAGCTTTGTTTTTCTTTAAAAAGCACACACAAATATATTCAACTGAAAAACAATTGTTAAAGAAAAGAGATGGGCATGCATAATAATATATGATTAAAAAGAATTGCAAATTATTCAGATTATCTGAACAGAAGAAGGATTTATCTTCCACAGAACGAAGTACTTGCTAATCAACTTCATAATAGGAGCTCTGCTGAACTAGATTCAAGATTTAAAAGTTTCTTACCTGATGAAGGAATATAACAATTTAACTGGGTATCTGAACCAATTTAAGTTCTTTTAGTAGCACGACCCCTTCATATTTAAACAACACATTATCTTTTGCTGATTATACGGATTTTCAGGTTTCATTAACCCCTCTCTGCTGTTGCCTAGTATTACTATTTGTGGGAAAGGGATAACCTTCTTTCATTCCAAGTAACTCCAACCATAGAGCCAATGTGGCGATACCACCAAGGTCAAATGAAGCCAATGCTCTCTTTTCCACTGAAACAGACAGATGGATGAGAATGTCCCCACTGCAAATCCAGCTTGACCACCAAATCTCTCATCTAAATTCAGAGCGAAACACCAGTGTTGTTTATTTGCCTCATAGTGCAGTAGGATCCAACAGAGCTGGATAGGGAAGACTGCAAAGCATCAACCAACCCCCTTGCTAATATATACACATTCCCTCCCTCAGCAAATGTTCTTTCAAGGTCCAAGGAATAATCAGAATAAGTGCTTGCCTTTTTTTTCTGCTTGAACCAAACACCATTTATAATTAAACTTTTGCTGAACTTTTCTTTGTCTCTCACTGGCTAGAAACCAAAGATCAAGATTTGGGAAAGCAAACATTATTCATTCCAGACATTACTGTGGAAATATTTGCAAAGAGATAGGCAGTAAGTACATTCTCCTTATTTTGTAAAAGATAATAGATCTCCCAATTTTTTGGAGGGAAAGCCAATCCCCAATTTCAGCAAATTGCTGTTTAGTTCCTTTTTCTTTTTAAAAAAAATGGGGTAAAAAAAGCAAAATAACAAGTTATTCTTGCATAATAGTCTATAACAAAGAACAAGATGATCTTCAGAGGCATAAGCCAGTAGAGACAAAATGAACATGCCATAAAATATATTAACAACATATGTTTGTTTTTGTAAAGCAAGAATTTTAAAAAAAAATATTACTATTGTATCATATTTTAGATATTTTGCAAACAAATATTTGTTGCTTGTTGTAATAATACTATAGGGTTATGGTTTTCATTTGCTTTGCAACTAACTTTTTTCCTCCCCATTATCCCAATAAATTTTATCTGCTGATCGATTTTCTAATGTTTGACCTATAATTAAACAACTAATTGGCTCTTCTGTCAGTCATATTTTTGGCTTGACTTATTTGGGTATCATTTTTGTATCCAGAAGAAAACTTTCAGATTAACGATAAATTTCTATTTGCAAAGTTTTAAAAATCATTTCTGCACTGTGTAAAATTTGTGGTTGCTTGTTTTAATGACCTCTTCCTAAAATGTTAATTCTTATATTCATTCAGATACTCAGCTTCAGCTAGAAAGCCATTTCTTTTAGTCGAGCTTATACAATGTTCTTTCAAAACTCCTCTGAATGAAAAACCTAAACAAATTTAAAACTTTAATGTCCCCCAGGGGAAATCAGGAGATTCAGGCAGATCACATGAGCACAAAGATTTTTTACAAGGTTAAGCTCTCTACAACAATCTAAATTACTAAAAATGAAAGAAAATAAGTGAGAAGGAATTCAAGGTGGGTTGGACTTAGATCTCTTGTGGGTGTGCAGGGACTCATGACTGATGACCCCACCCTCGGGCTCAGTCTGGTCATCTCCTACAATGTAAATTAATATCCTACGGGGAAAATTCTGATCATGGGGTCAAGGGGACACCAAGACAGTCATGTTTTTCAGCACCACTCTAACTTCTCAAATGGTAGTTAAACAAATGGTGTAAGTTGAGAGTTATCTATATTTGCTAATGCTTTATATCCTTATTTCATTTGTTGGTTTTTCTTCTCACAATACTTCATTTTAATACAAAAGAATCCCCAAATTTCTTTTACATATTAGGATAAATTCATTTCTATACCTATATTCCATATCTATGGAAGGGATCTCAACTTCTGAACCATGGCTCAGTGGGCCATGGCCTGCTGAAAATTGGGCCATGTGACGGGCTGGCCAGCGTGCACGTAAAGTTCAACCTGAGCACCCAAAGGGCCAATGGGCAAATGCACATGTCTGCCTGTTGCTCATGCAAGTCGAGCTGTGTGAAGGCACACCAGCCCACCACTTGGCAAGGGCTGTGCATGTGTGTATATGTCCCAGTTCTGCTCTCCCTCCACAGCCAGGCTGCCAAGTCTCAAAGGTTGGGGACTGCTGATCTATGGGAAGGTTCAAGACAATATACAAGGCTTTCTTTTCGCCTCCAGGCCAACCCTCCCCCACCATTTTTTGTGCCACTGAATCAGTAGTAACTTCTAGCTACTGCTTGGACAAGTACATGCAATTTTCTTGGTAACACTTTAGCAGCAGTTTACCACTGCCTATCTTCCTAGGGCTGAAACAGAGTGACTGGCTCAGTCACGTAATTGGATTAATATTTAGAGAATGTCTAAAATTCACAGTCTCCTGGCTTCTCACCTGGTGCCTTTAACTATTACACTACATTGTCCTCCTCTTTTCATCTTTATAATAACATACAGGGGAACTGACTAATCCAAATATTTTAATTCCATAGTGAAATGAGAATGTGCATCTGGGTTTCTCAAGTTTTAATCCAACATCTAAATTAGTATACCACACTGACACAACATTTTTGTTAATTGTTGCATTTAAAAGATGGCATATGCAGCATTACCCCAAGAAACCCACCTCCTTTGTTAATAAAAAAGCAAAACTGGTTCATATCTCAATAATCAGAACTTCTGTTTTACTCTGACACTGATTTTGCCATGCACGGATTGTAATTTACACAGATAATCTTTCAAAAATTAAAACAAAGTAACACTGGAGCCATCCACATCCTTCCATGAGAGTGATGTGATGCTGTCCATCTCTGAACTGCAGATGTTCAAGTCATGCTCTGGAGAATTATATAGGGCAAGTTCCCTGTATCAATAATAATTCCTTGAACATCAAACCAACTGGATGCACTACTAATAGATATAAGGACATTGATCCAGCATAGTTTACAGTACCTGCCTTAACGTTTTGATGGTGTTCAGTATACAAGATGGTGAAAACAGCTGGAGAAGAAGGAATAGCTTGGTTTGTGTTTGCAATCATACTGCATTCATATAGAATTACCATGTAACAGGCCCAAATAACAGCTTCTTAAATACAGAAGAGTGTGACTCATACATGCATAAGTATATGCTTAGGATACAGTTACTTCTTACATATTTTTTTTCTTTTACAGCAGGAACCTCCATCACTTCAAGGGCTATATCAGCTTTATATGACACAAAGATTACAATGGGAGATACCAAAAATCTTTCTGAGGCAGTTTGAAAGGATTTTAATTACGAGAAGGGTGTAAGACATATGCCCTCTTAATCATCTCCAATTATATTATTTTTAACTAAAAAAAAACATTAGGGCCTACCCACTCTGAAATAACTTCTGGGGACCACAAAAAGAAAATTACCAAGGTGTCTGTTGTTTTAGAGAGGTACTATATTTGTCCATAATGCTAGGCTATAACTGATCTTTATGAAGATGTACAGGTAGTCCTTGACTTACAACCACAATTTCTATTGCTAAGTAAGATATTTACTGAGTGAGTTTTGCCCCATTTTAACACCTTCCTTGCCACAATTGTTAAGTGAATGTCCAATGACTTTGCTTGTCAGGAGACATGACCTCGGGACCCTGCAACTGTCATAAATATGAGTCAGTTGCCAATTGTCTGAGTTTTGATCATGTAATTGCAGGGATGCTGAAATGATCATAAATGTGGAAAACAACAATAAATCACTTTTTAAAGTGCCTCTGTAATTCACTAATGAACTTATGAAATAGAGGACTATACAACAGTGAGACAATAGTCTGCATATTCTTACTTCCTCTACAAATTAACCTTTGTGAAAACTAGAAAATGTTGACCTTCTTTAAATTTAACTTGCTTTAGGATAGAGTTAAAAAACATTTCCATACTCAAAATTGTAATTTTTTAAAATATCTGTGGAGATTCAACAGACCTAAAGACAGAACCCACAAAGTGAAATATCTTCCTAAAAAAAAAAAAAAGCCCAGTTGCTTTTTGGAAAAGCAGCTTTGAGGTAATTTTTAAAAAATCCTAACGTAGGATTTGGTGCTAGGTTATTTTGATGATAGAATGGTATGACTGCCCAGGTCCTAATAAGAATCACATTATGACGAGATTGGTGGAAAAGAAATAGATAAATAAAAGATAGATAGATGACATATACATACATATATATATATATATATATATATATATATATATATATATATATATATATATATATATATATATATATATATATATATATATATATATATATATATATATATATATATATATATATATATATATATATATATACATACATACATACATCCATCCATCCATACAAACATACACACACACACACACACACACACACTTCGTGTTTGTGTGAGTAAAGCCTGAAGATGGCGAATGAGACCTTGCAGAATCATTGCCAAGACAATCTCAATCTTACACGGGAAACGAATACAACAAGACCAGCATACCTACACCTGTGAAAATCTACGAATACATACATACATACATACATACATACATACATGCATGCATGCATACATACATACATACATACATACATACATACTATTGTGACTCAGCAATTCTGCTTAAAATTTTTTTGGGGGATACAAAATTCAGTGTGGTGATTCAGCAGTTCTGCTGAGAGTTTTTTCGGGATACAAAATTCAGTATGCAGCTGGGGCTTGTGGGAGGAGGTTTGGAGATAAAAGGAGAGATGCTGCCACGCCCCAGTCACTGGAGTCAATGTTCCTTCATGTGTTCCGTGT
This sequence comes from Thamnophis sirtalis, assembly GCF_051295495.1. Taxonomy (NCBI): domain Eukaryota; kingdom Metazoa; phylum Chordata; class Lepidosauria; order Squamata; family Natricidae; genus Thamnophis; species Thamnophis sirtalis. The sequence continues at coordinate 56,627,367 of NW_028261391.1, forward strand.
TTGGTAAAATATTGTTTGTCTACTAATCGTGATTTATGCCTGTTACACTTGGACAAATGCTTTGGTGTTTCTTGGAAACTGATCCGTGAAGACTTCAGAAGAAGTGCATATTGCTTGTTAGAGTTTTGTTTTGAATTCTTATCGGAGAGTGATGTTTATGTTATTTCTGGGCTCGAAGCCAGTTTGAACTGAAAACTGATAAAGTAAAGCCTTCCTTTTAAGTTTGTCTGTGTTTGTTAAGGAGCCGTCAAAGGGGGGGGTCAGAACTCATACATACATACATACATACATTCACATATATATACACACACACAAATAGACACACACACACACACACACAAACACATATGATAATAGATAGATAGATAGATAGACAGACAGACAGACAGACAGACAGACAGACAGATGAGGGATAGATAATATTTTTAATTAATCTAAAAAAGCAATTAAAGCTTATGTAGCTATATTTGAAAAGAAGTGATCTGAGACCAGGTGTTGTTTCACCTTGTCACTGAATGCTAACTATAATTTAAATATTACATATAATAAAGCTACTGTATTATGCACAACATAAGCATCATTAATTTATTATGCTCAAAGTAGAACTGCACAATAGTCACATTAAAAAAAACCACCTTAAAGAAATGACAGGTTGTAGGAAAGGAATAGAAATATATATATTGTTAAACTTTGTTTATGTATATAAATGGTTCATGAATAAAAGATTACACATTTCATTTACAGGTTCTACTACTACAATCACACTTGAAATTTTCTTTGAATTTTACTTTTTGAAAATATACAAAATCCATCAAGGAACTTTTGACATACTGTTTAATTTGGTTCTTATTGCATTACTCGGCTTTTAAAATTTACACCTATATTAATTTAATGAATTATGAAATGAATCAAAATAATCCACATTAGTTTTTTTGCTTATACAGGTAGTTGACTTATGACCACAATTAAGCCCAACATTTCTGTTGCTAAGTGAGACAGTTGTTAGGGGAGTTTTGCCCCATTTTACAACCTTTCTTGCCACAGTTGTTAAGTGAATCACTGCAGTTGTTAAGTTAGTAACACTGTTAAGTAAAACTGGTTTCCCCATTGATTTGCTTGTCAAAAGGTCACAAAAGGAAATCACATGACCCACTATAACCATCATAAATATGAGTCCATTGCCAAGTGTCTGAATTTTGATCATGTGACCATTGGGATGCTGCAACAATCATAAGTGTGAAAAACAGTCATGAGTCACTTTTCTCAGTGCTGTTGTAACTTTGAACAGTAACTAAACAAATTGTTGTAAGTCAGGGACTACCTATATAAAAAAATAACATTTTGTCCTGAAATTTAAGTTTGAAATCTGCAGTCACAGTAATCAAAGTTATCAAACAAACCACTTCATGAACTCCATATTACCCAGGTTCCCAGGTCCATTAGCAAACCTATGTTTTTCAGCTTTTCAAGTTCCTTTTATAAGACATTAAACATTGATAACCTTTGTCAGAGGTTACAAGCTTTGACTAAAATTAACATCAAGAAATTGTAAATATTCAATCTCAAGAAGTAGTAGCTTGTATCTATTTATCACAGAACAGTGAATAGATGCTTTAAAGACATAACTCAGTGAAAATTTGTTCTCTACTGCATATAAAACTTTTCTGAGAGTATATTTTAAAATAAAAGTAACAATTTTAAATACTGCCATATATTTGATTTGAACAGCAACTAAATAAAATGGGCATGCAACATGTATATATTTTCCATGCTACCATTCTTACACAAAAACATACATACAACTGCAAAGAAATATACAGAACTGTTTAATTTGTGCACAAAATCTACAACACTTGAATAAAGCGCTGTCAAGTAGTTGTGGCTAAATATATTGCTTACTTAGTGTTAACAAAATCGTGAATATGTAAACTGAGTCAACCTTGAAAACTGGAAGTTTAAACTGTGGAGAAGCAATGCATAAATAAGTATTTAAGTAGATAAAAATAGAATACATGAATGGAACTTTGATATTTAAGCATAGGAATGCCTGCTTCATCACTAACTAGACTCATTGAGAATGAAAATAAAGTGCCTATATTGATCTCAACCCCCTTCTTGTAGACAAGAAAGACAGTAAAATGGAAGAGAAATCTTAAATATTATCTAAGGTGGGCTGCACTATTTACATATAATGTCTTTGTATAAATCAGGGACTGAAGAATGTCGTTTCTGCCCAAAGATGATCTGATGATTTGATGTATTTTTTTTTAATGATATCTTCCAGAATTCAAAGGACTGTTCACATTTTAAAGACTTACATGCAAAGTAAAATGATTTTCACTGATACTTTCTCTCTTTAACAACTAATATATTAGTATATAAATATCACAATGTATCATTATAGTTTCTTTAGCATCCTCATTTCTTTTCTTGCAATCTATGTATAGACCAAGTAGTGACATTTACTTGTGAAAATTAAAAATCAAGAGTGCATTATGTGGTTAAAAAAGTGGAAATAAGGGTAGTGAAAGACGTGGGAGCAGCAGCTGAAAATTTGAGTGCAGAAAGAAGTAACACAACTGCAAACCTCTGAAGAGTAAGGCCTGCGAAGAACCAAACTCTTTGGATAAAAGAAATCAGATGAGGAATGCTGTTATAAAACACAAACAACAAGGAAAAGTGAAAAAAGGAGAACGGTTTCTTTAATGGATCGAGGTTAGAGAAGACGTGAGAGCCAGGACTTCAACACACAGTTTCTTAAACATATATATTAAAGAGAAGTTCTTCCCTTTCCATAAAAATTGTCTCCTTATAATCATTGTGATATTTGGTACATGAAAGCAGTTAGAGAAACAGTTAATCCCCACAAAAAAAAATTGATTATGGGCCATGTTAGAAAGCAATAAACATTCCCCACAGTTTTATACCTGATTACTTTATTTCCTGCTTTTTCTGGCATCTATAACTTTCTATGAAAATTTCCCAAGAGGAACAGATCTTAAATAATTATTGTTTTTATGGACTCCACCTAAAATCTAACCTAGCAGGAACTCTTGATAATAACGAGCATGCAGTCCAAGATCTGCTGTAGACAAAATTCTGTATAATATACTGATGATTGCTGAAACTATTTCAACAAGTAATTCTGGTGGTATGTATTTTGATTGTCAGAGGAAATACAATGAGGACAGTTTTGATTCTCTGCAGACCTATACACTTTTTGGAACTACTGAAATAGAGTTTATAATTTAGATGCAAAACTTCTTTTATGCTGAACCAGACAAGCACCTCATGTAGGAGAGAAAAGAATGGCTGCAGTTTCCTTGGAAACAGGGAATTGTGCTAAATGGTTTTGAAAGGTCAGTAACACTAAGCTGAAGAATTATTACTACACTAATAACAACAGATAAACAATCTGGCCAACAGCATGTTTAGATCTTCAACTTGGAGATGAATTAATCTTACAACAAATGTGTTTGTTTATTAAGCATTTATATCCGGCTCACATCCCAAAACCCAGGCAGTTAACAACCATTTAAAAAGAACCATACTTCTGACTTTACTATCCATCAATAGTCCAATCTTTGTGGCTAATTAAGTTAGCCTTACAAATTTTAATGACTTCCAAAAGGGATACTTAAGGAATACTGTAGATCTATATGTTAGGAATCATTACAGACTCTAAGGTATACACATTCACAAAATGAAGCCAAATGAAGATAATGACGCAAAACTTAGGGCAATATATTTGTGTGGAACACAAACAACTACTGACAATATCCCATTTAATAATATGAATAATGGTTTGTCCATACAAGTAACAAGGAAAAGAATTTTTCTGATGCTTGTTTGCTTTATGTTATTTCCTTCCAAAAATTCAAGTTTTTCAGTGTACAGTAGTAAAAAAAATCTTTTGGGAAATAAAGTTTGCTCCTTCCTTTAACCAGTGGAAACATTTTCTGGATCTCATTTATTTCAGGAATAGAACAAAAAATCCAGATCCATATATTATCAGTAAGAATGCAATATAGTACCGTGAAATTTTAAAATGATGAAAGTTAATTTATGTATTTATGAAATTTATACACTTCTGAACTGTATGACAGTGTAAGGGTGTAGAAAGGAGGAAAATATCAAAATGACATAGGTGAATTAAAGCAAAAATATAATGCACAATAGTTTTCTGTCTTCTTTGGGACACTGAAATACTACCCATTTAAAGGTTTAAAGGTTTAAAATAAACATTTGTCAAAATATCATGTAATGTTACATGACTGTTTTTCAGAAACTCAAAATGCTTTTATTCTTTTTGTTTTCTTCATAGAATCTGAAAAACATCCTGTTGTTCCACCCACATATGGAAGAATATTCCATAAGTTATGAGTATGCAAGCCTATAAGTAAATCAGATTATATTGTCAGTTTATAACATAATCATTAATTAAAATGATTCATGATTCCTTTTTCTTTAATGGAATTCAGAATGATAAAATACTATACATAAATTGGTAGATTTAATACATTTTTCTAATTATTTGATGAGACTTATCCTAGAGTCATATTAACTTTAAATAAATGAACAGGATCACATCCTTAACTCTGTAAAAAAGATTTCTAATTTCTAAAGGAATCATATAAAATCAAATTTTTATTTACAGCCCAAAACCAAGAAAAAAATCAATAGTATAATTATAAAAAGGAGCTTTAAAAATTTGCAAAAAAAGTAATATTTGTAAGTGAAACAAATAATCATATACCAGTAGTTTTTAAAAATTCAGAAAATGCCAATTACTTCTTACCCTTAGCTTTTCTTCTCCCTTTGTAGACAGTTTACAGTCGGGGTGCCAAACTGTAGAACCTATTGTGGAAAAGAGCAAGAGAAATCATATTACATTTCATTCAGCTCAGAAGAAATCCATTTAAAATAGGGTCTTTAATTCTTCCCACTTTCCTGAACTGTAGAAACTTCTGCAGTAGCATCCTGACTTGAATCAGTCTCCTTTTTAAAAAAGACTTAAATTCTGTTTCGTAATATTCTGTTTATGTACAATTATTCACATACTGCAGAATTCCCAGAAGCAAGTATGCAGCACACGGATGTCAATGCACGGATGTCTCAAACAGTTAAGTCTTTCAGCAGATTTATGTTTTCCAAGGCTCTTCCTTCCACATTGATTGAGCTGGAGAAAATAATTGTCAGAGCTCCCTGTGTCAAAATTAAAAGGTGCACTGCTTCTCCATTACTTAGCTTCAGAAAGATCAGACTAAATCAAATGTTAGTTTTGAATAAACTTCTCAATTAACAAACACCTTTTTTGTCATGTTTTCCTCTCACCTCCTGGATCTATTAGCAGACTAGATGTCCCTTACCTAGGACCTTTTGGGGCCACCCTAACCTGGCTCAGAAGATTGAAATATTTCCCGAGACATATTTGGGAGACCCCGGCAAATCTCGGATGCAAGGCAAAAGGACATGTGGGGGGAAAAAAAGGAAAATTCAGTTCTATGATCAGAACTTAGATTTAGACTGGATTAAGGTAAGAGGTCAAGATTCTCATTCAACAGGAAGATATGACAAAAATTTCCATGCTATTTGTATGCAATGAAAACACTACCCAAACTGAAGTTTCCTCTTTAAACTTCCGGATCACATAGCTTTGCACTGCTTTGTACTATTCTTTAAAAAAAGTTTAAATTAAAAAAAAAAACTCCTGCACTTTTTTTGGGCTGATAAATAATGGAAATATGTTAATAGTTAATAGAAACTTGTTTACCTACAGTAAATTCTGGTACTTCTTATTTTTGGTTTAAAGGAAAAGAAAAAGCAAATATGTTATTTACTTACGTTTAGAGTCAGAAAATTATATGTTAATTTATATTTTAGCCTTATTTTCTAATAACACACCTGGATTGGGATATGAACTGAAGCAAGGCAATATTTTTATTTTTGGTCAGCATCAGAAAAAATGATGAAAGAAAATCCACATAGATTAATTAATGATACTAAAAGCAAAACAGTTCTATTATAACCTCAGTTCAGCCTTGAAGACCTTGTTAACATGTTCCTGGAAGACAGAGAAGGTGAGCTTCCTAGGTCCCATCAGAACTTGCTGTTTAATGGATGGGACCTGGACCATAACAACGTTTTACACTTGTACAAGATGGGAAGAAACTATTGAAGTTCTTAATATAACCATACCACAAAAGGCTTTATTGATAATATAAATCTTGACTTGCACCTGGAAGCTGGGCATGCCCATAATCTTTCTGCATTCAGCATTACCTGCAGCTTCTCTCTCTCTCTCTATATATATATATATACTGTATATCTATAATTTATATACCTTGCAGATACATTTCTTCTCCTTCTGTGAACATCTGGTTGCATCTGCTGCATCGTGCACAACTTGGATGGTAATGTTTGTCTCCTGCCTGCAGAAAAGATAAGTGTGGAGAATAGAATGTGATCTACATTATCTATCACCAATATTTATACAAAAATGGCAGAGTTTCAGTTCAAAATCCTGTACAAGATGTTACCCTAGCTTAGCCTTTTATACATTACGATTTTTAATCAACTGCACTTTCTAAAACCAACATACTACACATTTTGAAAAGTCAAGTTTTAATCCTATGAGTTTGATGAATTAGTGTGATTATACAAATTTGTAATGTTATATTTCTTTCTTCTGTGACTTTTCTTAGGTCCATGGTTTATTTACAGCAATTTTTAACCCCCCCCCTTTTTTTATTTCTATGGCTATTAATGAATATAATTAGCACACATTTTTATTTGTAGATAAATGGACCTAGCATTTTTATTCTATTTACTCTCACCACTCACTGACTGATATTGTTTTGATAGTGGCAAAAGCAGAGCAAGATTTCTGAACTGAAGATGGAAGTCTTTAAAATATCTGTAGATTTCAATTTAGGTTCTGTGTTTTTCTCATACAATTATTTTTGATTGAATTTGAATTAGAACTCTGATTAACTTGGTATTTCTCATTGATATATTTATCACATGAATCAAGATATACATAAATGTAACATTGTTTCATACTACAGTACAGAAATAAAGGTAAAGACTTTATAATGTAAGAATCTATCAGATAAAAAAGGAACTGCAGGCTTAATTTTAATGATAAGATGTGACTAAATTAAGCTAAACTCTTGTCTCAAATTTATGTGCAATGAGATTTTTCTCCTTACAGTGGTAACTGTTGAGAGTTAGATTCTACTTCTAAACGATATAACAATGTATATGCTTTTTGTACAATTGCACTATTTTAATCTTGGAAACATTGTACAATACTGTGGGAGATGTTTGTCCTTTTGTCTGAGTAAGAGAACATAGTTTTCCAATGCTTCTGACTTCATTCGGCACTTCTTTCCAAAAGAACTGCCATTGAGATGTAGAAATACACATTATGAGACATCACAAGGGCTACTTGGCTGCCAAAGGATCTGGAGGAGAGGCTAATTACAAACATATCTTTTCTTTTGGCCAAAGGAATACATTTTTATGGTATTACAACTGAACAGCTGGACTCACATCTTCTATTTTAATAATTTCTATCCAACATTTGGAAAATGATTACTTTTACTGAAACATGAAGCTACTTAAGATTGCACTCTATTTCTCCCACCATGAAATGGTTTCTTTTTGCGCAGCAGTAATTCACTACACTGACATTTGGGTCTACTAATATCTTTGATGATACCCTATTTCTTTATACCTTGTCCTTGTTTTAATATTCTCTAGGGCAGTGTTTCTCAACCTTGGCAACTTGAAGATGTCCGGACTTCAACTCCCAGAATTCCCCAGCCAGCATTCGCTGGCTGGGGAATTCTGGGAGTTGAAGTCCGGACATCTTCAAGTTGCCAAGGTTGAGAAACACTGCTCTAGGGAGGAGTATATACTTAGAAACAGCCTCGCTTTATGCTGCTTTAGGAGCGTTGTGACCCTGGAACGTTAATGGAACACTTTATGTAACAGAGACATTGATTGTTAATAGTATGGCTTTATTTCACCTACTTCCAAAACCTATAACTTCTTTCTTTTCTTCTACTGCCTTTTTAATATGTTATAAGTCTTGATTCTGAGATGGTTATTTTATAATGCGATATCATATTATAGTGGGGGACGTGGTGGCTAAGACGCTGAGTTTCTCAATTAGAAAGTCAGCAGTTCAGCTGTTCGAATCCCTAGTGCTGTATAACAGAGCGCGCTCCCGTTACTTGTCTCAGCTTCTGCCAACCTGGCAGTTTGAAAGCATGTAAAAATGCAAGAAGAAAAATAGGAACTCCCTTTGGTGGGAAGTGTAACAGTGTTCTGTGTGCCTTTGGTGTTTAGTCATGCCGGCCACATGATCACGGAGATGTCTTTGGACAGCGCTGGCTCTTCGGCTTTGAAACGGAGATGAGCACTGCCCCCTATAGTCGGGAACAACTAGCACATATGTGCAAGGGGAACCTTTACCGTTAGCTTGGCAGCACTATCCAACTGTTGTATTTGGAGAAGGCATATCATTTGCTTTTGCTTCCTCCTCACTACTGTATTTTTCAGAGTATAAGACACACCGGCATATAAGGCGCACTAAGATTTTTTTTTTTCAATTTGCCTCTTCAAGATTTTGAAGAGGCAAATTAAAAAAAAAGTTTTTGCACTCCGCAGACTTCCCAAAAACGGCTCATTTTTCACAAAAATTGGCTCATTTTTTTTTCAAAAAAAAAAAGGCCTGAATAGCTTTTAGGCGGCTTGTAGAGTGCTCGGGGGGGGGGGGGGGGGAGACAAGCAAAAATGCCCCATTTTTCGCAAAAATTGATCTGTTTTTGGTCACAAAAAGGGCATGCATAGCTTTTAGGAGGCTTATAGAGTGCTCCTGGGGGCTGGGGCAAAATTGAGCAAAAAAGGCCAGTTTTTTGGTCATTTCTGTCCTCCCCAGCCCCCAGGAGCACTCTGAAAACCTCCTAATGGCTCTGCACGGCCATTTTGGTTCCTGAAAACAGGAAGAGCCAAAATACAAAATGCTTTTCTAAAATTTGTGGTCATGTTTTGATCTTGTAATGATCTCTCCCCCAAAAGCATTGAGCTTTTGCTTCATTTCAAAACCAAGTAAGGACTTGAGTTGACAGAAGTTATGGCTATCCTATTAAGAATTAGGATACATTGTATCTTTTTCTACCAATCCTGTTTGTTTCATTTGTACTGTTACAATCTTTTAATTAACCCCGCTATCAACAAAGAGACTCCAGCAAGTTTTATAAGCAATCAAAAATAATGCTGAAGAAATTTATTTCCTATTCTGATATACAGTCAATCAACCAGCAAAAACTAGTGTCTGAGAACATTCACAAAGTGTCTCCACTTTCAGTTTTTGAAAAAAATGAATCATCAGATTCTTTTTAATGATTTGGATAGCGGGAACAACTGGGTCTATAAAATGTAGCATGGTATAGTTTAAAAAACCAAGGCAAATTCTCCTGGTGATTTTCATATGCATATCCAAGAAGTAGTTCCAGCATTTCTCATTTCTCCAGAAAAATATGGGAAGGTTCCTCCCAAAAGTCTTTCAATATATAAACATACTGGCTTTAATATGTGTCTGGAGACTATAAAATTCAAAAAGAAAGGACTAAATGTTTTATTAGGGAAGCCATTAAACATCCCAGAATTGATATGTGCTGGGTCTCAAAGCTGTCACCAAACTTTCTTATTACCCATTAAGTAAAAAGGGAGTCTCTGAATCACCACAGCCCAATTTCAATAACAAAGAAAAATAAAATAATTCCATTAAATGGAAGAATACAATATTTCTGAAATAAATCAAACAGATTAAATAGGTTATATTTGAAGAAGAAAATTAAAGAGGACAGTAGATTTTTAAAGTAAATACATTAGAAATCAACAGTTCCAAAAAGTATAGCAGTAATATTTTAGACGCTGAAAAAAACTTCGGTTACTTCGAATAACCTTTCTTATTAGCAGTTTTAAAGAAAATGAACCCAGAAGAGAAATTTTAAACTTGGGTGGAGGGTAAATATACATGATGGTGAACCTATGGCACACGTGCCAGAGGTGGCACACAGAGCCAACTGCTCTTCTAGGTTCTGGCCAGTTGGTCCGTCACGCATGCGCATTGGCCAGCTGCTCCTTTCCAGGTTCTGGCGTACACATCCGTACCGGCCAGGTGGTCTTTGACCAGCTGTCCGGTGCACATGCATGCCCCAAGCTTGGAAGAGAACAGCTGGCTGGTGTGCATGTGCATGATGGAACCTGGAAGAGCAGCTGGCCGCCATGCACATGCACACCATTCAGCTGCTCTCTTCCGGGTTCTGGCGCTCTGGCATGTGCGCGCATACTCCAGTTTCGGTACTCAGTATCGAAAAGGTTAGCCGTCACTAGTATATATCAATGGCAAATAGCAAAAATTAAAACAAGTAGAATACTTGGCATGAATTGTTCAATGAGAAAAGGAACCAGGTAAGAGTGCCCACTGTATTCCTTGTTATTTCTAACCGATGTAGATGTTTTCATAGACAAGATTCATACAGACAAATAAATATTTGGGACTAAAATTTAAGGATAGGAATGCAAGTTGAAATGCTACATAGATAAGGAAGTACTAATCATTATGCAACTACAGAGTTTATAAGACAAGATTTTGATGAAATAATAGCCAGATATAAATTTAATGGGGTATACACCAAATATAATAACAAGATATTTCACCCCAAAAGACAACATTTGAATGTCCTAGTATATCATGTTGACATGGTCATCTCCTTTCCCATTTCTGAATGGTGATCAGGAAGGATATATTATTACAGAATCTATGGTCATTTCTCTTTGTTTGTTATTCTATGAGCTTGGTTATTTTTGCTTTCCCCAAAAAGACATTGAACTGAGCACTGTATACTTTCTCTCCCGAGTATAATCTTCCTTGGATCCTTTTTAAAAAACTGGTTTCTCACTTGCTACCCTCCAATATCCCAACATTGAATGTCCTTATAAATTCTTGGTGGACGCCATCCAGCACACCTTTTTCTCTACTTGAGTGACAAAAAAGTCATATCTAATATGTGCTTCCTGCATATGAAAATGTCAATGCTATGTATGCTTCAGAATAGAACTATCAGTGTAAGACATTCCCTCTTTGAAGGAAGCCCAGAGGACTAATTTATTATGTAATTATATAACAAAAGAAAAAGAAAAACAATATTTTTATTTTTCCAAAGAGAGTTATAGCATAGTGTTTAGTGTAGCATAGTGTTTGTAAACAAATACAGTGATAACACTAATCAGAAAAAAATGTGTGACTGAACTTATGCAAGTAAATTAAAGGGCTCTCAAGCAACAGACCCCCCCATTGATCTCCTTAATGAATGGGTAGCAGGAACAATTACAGACCTGTTTTCATTTATTCTCCCAGAACTCTCTGCACGGCATAAGCAACCAGTCAAAACTTCAAAGATGTGGAAATGATGAATACCATAAACAACCCAACTTTGTATTTCCATTGTGGCTTGCTAAGTTTTGTCATTCAGTCCCCACCCTGTCTTCTGAAAATGGATATGTAGCACTATAAATGTTGTGAGAGAGTAGAATCCTTTATTCATTTATCAAAACTAAGACGAAAGTTGAAAATATGATTCTTTCAAAGTAATAAGAAAAGGACAGAGATGAACAAGAGAAAAAATCTTTAACATAGTTGTAGAATTTTTTAGCAAGTGAGTCCAGATTTTGAAAATGGATTCTTCCTGATTTCATTTCCCCGATCATTTTAAAAAGGACAGTATTGACATCAATTTCTCTTTGCCTTGAAAAAGTAACTAACTGCTTGTAAATTCTTTTCCTAAAAAGGGTTCTTAAAGATTTACATGACAAACTGGGTTGGCAGGAAATGCAGTAAGATACTATCCAAGACAATTCAAGATTCATTATACCATATTCCCTGATTACATTCATCCATAATGTAATAATGATGTACAAACTCAGCTATTGTTTCTCTCTCTCCTTAAATGCCATCAATGGTCACAAGCTTCTACAAAAATATTATCTCAGTTTTATAAAAGGTATGCAAGATTCTACTTCAATGTCCTCTATTGGTCTGCAGTAGCAATTTGCAAATATGTTGGTTGATGCTGTAGAAATCAGGCCAGAAACTGGTACCTAAATCCTTGTCCCAAAGCCTTTGCTGATATTTTTTCAAAATCTTGTATTTGAAATATGGTCAACCATGAGCTTGAAATCTTTCTGCAACTGAAATATCTGTAGACATGCTGCTGGTTGCAGTAGATCAGAATCACACACTTTTATCAAAAGCAAAAAATGTAATAAACATATACACCCCCTCCCCCATAAAATGCCTTCTAGAAATAATTACTTATCTCACATCGGTTTTAGGTTAAAAAAAGTATGCATGAATTATAACTATCTTCTCACCTTCTATATGTATTACTTTTTTGAATTTATCCATAAATGTATTCAGGATTGCCTCTATATTACCTAAATAGAGAAACATTTGCCTATGTGTCATATTTTTTAAATGATTTGAAATAGCACTGGTTAATGAGAAATGTTAAAAGTTTTAACAAACACACACTATTTGTTCCTTGTACTGGCACAATTTGATAGGTATACTTCTCAAGACAAATAATCATGCCAAATTCACATAAATGTAATTTCTTCTGGTTGTTTGTTTGCAGTATGGTAACAACAGTTGGATTAGTCACCTAACCTTCCTTCCCCCATTTAACTCTTCCTTTAAAGCTGCATGCTTCATTTAAATAATTGTAATGCTGCATATTCAACAATTCTCCCAGGAAGATTAATTTACCTTCTGCTAAGACTTCTTTGAAATGCTTTAAAACTTCACCATTCAATGAGTTGCATCTTCCATTTCTCTCTGACGCCCTCAAATAACTGTGAGAATCATCTTGCTGACATGAAATAACTTCCAGATCATTTTATCATAGGGAGAACTCTGGCAATATTGCTCCTAATCCAAAGCATAGCACTTTCTTCTTTCAAAATCACAACTGTGTGGTCTGGTCCTGATCACTCATTCACAATGCAGAAACAGACAGATTTTTCTAGATTTTTGGTTGCAACTAGCAATAAACGGACCAGTCCATTATGGAAAAAAGAAAGGGGATGCCTATTGCTTAAGGCAGTACCATTTGTCTACATTTATCTAAGTAGCATGTAGTACTTTTAGTACAGCTGTTCAGAAGATTGCTTCTGAGTATTCCTGATGAAACTAGGAGTTTGGGGACTTGGGTTTCCTACCACACAAAGCAAAGGATCAATTCTTCTCAAAGAAAAATATATTCAATAAACTGTACTTTGTATGTTAATGAATTGATATGCATTATAATCTAAATCTCTTCTGCTCATGTTCAAGAGTCTTTACATTTATAACTGACTTTTTAAAAATTGCCTTTAATTCAATTATCTTGGTAAGATTCCTATCAAGCTATAATGCAACATTATGTGAACAGAACATTTAATAACAAATACCTAATTAATGTATTCCTCTATGTATATTGTGTATACTAGATTTACTGTGCACATATAATTTGGGTTATTGCAACTGGTCATGGAAAACAACCTGAAATCAGGGAAAACTTTGTATGATGTATTTATTTTTATGAAGTGTTTAATGCATTCAATTTTCCCTGGAAAATATTTAGCTCAACTTCATTCCTAAATTTGCAATCTAAGTGGGTTAGCAACTAGGTTGAGTTAATTGTAATTTCAAATTCGGCAGCTTAATTCTTTTTCAGTGAGATTTCATTCCTTAAGGGAAAAATACTGATATAATTCTAATTAAGTAAATTCTAGTGGGAAAGATAGACAGACATAAATGTAGCATGTAACACCTGTCAAGTATCTTTCCTGAACTGAAAACAAGTGATATAACTTCCCATGTGGTCTTAAAAAACCCAATTTTAAGTTCAAAGCTACTAAAAGAATCATATACAGAATTCACTCTCTACAGTGGTCATAGCAGCGCCAATGACAGTTGTGTGCATTCTGTAATGTTGTCATTTGAACTCTTGCTCCTCCATGGATGTCCATTCAATCTGTGATGGGCAATGCCCTGGGGCTGCACTCTTGCAATGGCTGGGGTCTGGATTCTTCAAAATGATAATGGACACAATTAAGACTGGCATCTCTATAAAGCCTTGTTCTCACCCACACATCCCAAACAGAAATGCAACCTTGCACAAGATAATCTACCTGTTACACAAAGTTAGACTGATAGATCAAGGTTCTTTTTCAGAAAAGAAATTGGTATTTAGAGAATGTCTACTTCCCAAATTGTTAGAAGATGATCCAGAAATAAATGGGTTGTTATGTTATATAAAATAAATTCATTGTCTGTCTGTCTGTGTATGTGTGTATATGTCTGTAGAATATTTTAATAAGCATTTCTCAATTTTCAAAAGTGTTCCATTCATTCACTATGATGTTTGACTAACTTGAATAAGGGTTTTTTGTTTTGATCACAATTCCCTCTATGATTCATTACCCAAATACTTATTATTATTTTTTGCACACACACACAAAAACCCTTTTGTGATGGCAGCTACTTCCTGATCATTTTTGTAATGAAACAATGTTCTAGATAAACAAATCAGAATGTGAGCATCCTACAGGCCCAGAATTACAATAAAGTGAACTCAAGTCCTTCAGTTCCACTCTGAGGGTGGGGGGGGGGATGTTCTTTAACTGGGGAAGGTATTCCCAATAGAAAAACAATTGGCTTTTTTTCAACTTCAGGTCAAAAACCTAGGCAGTTTCAACAAGTTTATTTCTGTTGACTAGTTTATTTCTGTTGACTGATGTATGTTTTCTGTCTTCTTTCACTGTAATTTGAATTTCCTACAATGTGTTGGCATTTTAAACCATTTTGCTAAACATTTAGAATCTATTACAATATATATTCAATTAAGTATTAACAGTAGATAATTTTAAAAATGCAAATTACTTTAGCTGCCTTCCTCTATTTTAAATGTATAACAAAATTGTACATTTTCTGAAGTAAAGAAGTTCTTGCTCGTATTTATTTAAAAGTACTATTATCAAAAAAAAAATATGGTTCAAAATTTAGTTACAGTCTCTGTCCATACAATCACTACCTTACAATATCTGGTGCTTTCCTCTGGTGCTTACTTCCTACTATTATAGTATTCCTTATTATAAGTGAAGTGAAATACTGTATGTTTACAACATACATGCAAATCTTATTATGGAGTATTGAATAAAATATACTAAGTAAAGCTGTTAAAAGTACACAAAGTTAGGCAAACGTTTAAAATAATAGTTAGCCATAATTTGAAAATATTCAAACATTATAAAACATCACAAAATATCTCCATTTTGCTGTATTTTGATGTCATTTGTAAATTAACAGTGGAGATTGGAAAAACAGGAATAGATGCTGCATTTCCTATAAAACAGTCTTCCCTCTTTCTCCTTATGCTTTATACTGAAAGTTAAGTGTAATTATGTAATGGTTGGTTTTGTTAATTTTAAATTTTACTGTATATTTTTGTATACATAATTCAATTATAATTCTGCAAAGCTGGACTACTTGTTAGGTAAGCTCCCCGTTGGGAGAGCGAGTACGTTCAGAGAAGCATTGTGAGAGTTGGATAACACACAAACCAGCATACAGACACACTGCAGTTTAAACAGGCTTTTACTTTCGTGGAAATAGATAGCAGATCTGCCAGCTTCCAAAAACACTCAGATCAGATCAGCCCAGCATCCAACAAACAGAGAGCTAACAGTCATTCTGGCTCCCTCTTATGGCCGATTGAGGTAAACAGCAACCAATCACATTTTACAGTATGATTTAAAGAAACAGGTATAGCGTTGTTACATAATTTATATATTGCCAACCCAACCGTTAGATTATATTCCTAACACTATTTATAGTCAGATGACCACTACAAGTTAATAAAGAGTTACTTCACTGTTATTTTGTGTTACTTGAGATTCTTATGGGTTGCATATGTAAGCATAAAATATGTCAAAGGTATCTTCAATGTGTAAAGGCCTTCAGTGCTTCTGATATCAAACAACATACAGAATGTTTTTTTTAAAACATGAAACCTGGTTATAGCCTATTTACATAAAATATGTACCTTTGTTCCTGTATAACATAAATTACACATAAATAAATACACACATACATATTTTTGAAATACGTTATAACAAACAGCTAAATGTAAAGTTGCATATTACTTACTTCTAGGACCTTCCCAGTGATGAACTGATGGCATGCTTCACATTTGACCCCAAAGAGAACTTGATAGTCCTTTTCACAGTAAGGGGCACCATCTCTGAATGTAACCCACAAGATACAAATTAGCTTCACTAACATTATATAGAATACACATTATTTTATATCCATTTCCTTGTATATCCTCATATTTTGGGTTGAATGATGCACTTTATAGCATTAAAGACAGCTCCTCAGATTTCTCATCAGCTATGTCTCACTCTGCACTTGTTACCCATTCAACATAAATACATTTTTTGACAGTCAGAGAATGCAAACATTAAGTGTTGAATTGTGGCAAACAAAATCCAGCTTTAAATTTCTCTTCAGCTAGAAAACTCCTTAAGTAGACATCTCTTGGCTTAATTTAACCCCAAAGAACATTGTAATAACAATATGACAGAGGAGGAACAATATCAAGTCAACGTATACTGCTTACAAGTTTGTTCTCAGCATTCTGAAAATAGAATATCTTACTTCTGATGTGATGTCACATGGGTGTGATGTAACATAAAACACAAGTGTGTCCCCCCCCCCGGCATGGCTCACATGATGCTTCCTTTAAAGGAATAAGTTCTGCAGGGCAGATAAATTATTTACACGTGAATAAAGAGCAGATATTTTGAGTCCTCAACTAATTTATTTTCTATGTGGACTTACTTGCTGATGTATTCTCCAGTTAGAACCTTCGCACAGGCTTTGCACTTGAAGCACCCAAGATGCCATTGCTTATCCAAAGCAAGTAAGGCTTGTCCATTTTTTATATCTCTTCCACAGCCTGCACAATCTGCAAAGAAACCAGGACACATATATCAGGTTACTCAATTTTACTCATCCATATTTACTTACTCCCAGATTAACCCACTTGTCATCATTTTAAAACGGCTCAATAAAAGAAGCTTTCTGAACGTTATAGAAATTTTTATAGATATATTTATTTATATACTTATATATAAATATATATACTTTTATATAAACTTATATAAAAGAGCCAAGGTGGCGCAGTGGTTAGGGTGCAGCCACTTCAGCTGATTGTTATCTGCAGTTCAGCAGTTCTAATCTCACCGGCTCAAGGTTGACTCAGCCTTCCTTCCTTCCGAAGTGGGTAAAATGAGGACCCGGATTGTTGGGGGCGATATGCTGACTCTGTAAACCGCTTAGAGAGGGCTGAAAGCCCTATGAAGCGGTATATAAGTCTAACTGCTATTGCTATTGCTATCTATATACATACATATTATACATATATAAAACACATACATCTGTGTGTGTGTGACCTTACAGAAGGAGTCTCTGTAAAAAGCAACTGCCAATTTTCTATCACCTTTGCCTAATGATGATTTTAATTTTATATGCTGGTTTAGCAATAATATTTATTTTAATTTTACATATAATTTCTGAATTTTACTTTTGATTGTCTGCATTTTAATTTTGCATACAATTTCTAGAAATAAATATATTTTATAGAAGGTTGACAATCCTATACCACGCCCCAATTCATTTTTCTCACCATATACATCTATACAGATGACTGTGTTATTTCTGTGTCATATAATATATGTGGGTAAATGCATAATTATGTATGTATGTATGTATGTATGTATGTATGTATGTATGTATGTATTCAAAGGTGACATTTTGAGAGTTGTATGCAATGAAATTTCAATTTAATGTATGCCGATTATTGTACATTCAAAGTGACAATAAAGTTATTCTATGTCTATGTCTAATTGATCTTTACATATTATTACATTTCAATCCTCTAGGTGGCAGCAACATTCTAAATGTTTGTATAAAAATAAGAAACATTAAAACTAACCAACATTTTATCATGACAGAATTATGATATTAAACAGTTTCCCTAAATAGATTACTTTTAAATTTCAAGGCATTTCTTTTTCTCATGGATGAAGGCAATTTTTCTACCATTTCTTTTCCCATCTAATGAAAATAAGTGAACCAGGAAAGTCAAAAATATAAAAGTGTTATCTTTTAATATTTTGTTTTTTTTAAATTAATGTTTGCCTTTTGCATTGAGTTTTCTTGGAGGTTTCCCATAAAATCACCAGGCCCAAATCTGGATAGATTTGACGATCACAGAAAGTATCTTGCTGAGATATTCCATTAAAAAAAAAAAAATCAAATAATGGAACCATAGCATGATGCTTAGAAGCAAATGCACCAATATCAATGGGAATTAAATTAAATATGTCTAACGTGCCTCAGAAAACCAGTGTGGTACAATGATTAAGACACCAGGCTGTAAACCAGATTAGTTGTGAGTTCTACTCCCACCTTAGGCACAAAGTCCATTGGGTGATCTCGGGCCGCTCCCCCTCACACTGCCTTGGGAGCAGGCAATGGCAAGCTAATTATGAAATCTTGCCAAGAAAGCTGCAGCAAGTAGTCCAGGACAGTTACTGGATAACACTGTCACGAAGGTGCATGCACATGCATGCACGCACTCACACGGCACACACACACCTTGTCTCATTGAATTTATTAAATTTAATTCCAACCATGAACGTTTCCAAATTTAATCCAATCAAGTTATGACAATGAATGTTACACTAGATATTGGATCTTGTTACACACCATATCCCATAATATCTGCCTATTGACTATTCTGCCTGCCAATGCTCAGCAGTACAGCATCTGTTTCGCATACAGAAAATCCAAAATTAATTTCCTGGTATTTCTAAGGGAGGGGGGGGGGACGACTGGGAAAGTTTCCAATCAAAACCTTAGAGAAATATTGCCAGTTAATTAAGTCATAATTGGACCTGATAATATAGTGACATAATCCAATCAGACTCTGCTCCTACTAGAGGGGAAGCAGACTCCCTACACGTGTACCAGATTGTAAAACTGTTTCTCTTAGGCCACAATGTTGTTGTGTTTAAATACTGTTTCCAGCAGAAAAAATATCAGACAGAAAGAACAGGTTCAGTCATTTATCAGAATTGTCAATGTGTCTTACTTCCTATGCTATATTTCAAGTTCAGTTGGATGAACCTTAGTCTTAAGGTTATCAGATATCCTCAAATGGTCTTGATTCACAATATAAGCTTTGAGTGGTCTATTTTTTAACTACACAATTGCTCCAATATAATTGCAATATTCCTAGTACTCTCTTTGATATCAAATCAAGCAGTTATTCATTTGCCCCTAAGTAGTCATTCAAAATAAAATTTTTAAGATCTGTTGTATTTAATTATGAATCTTCTAAAAAAAAAATCCAAACCTTTAAAACAGGAAAAAATAATTAAATTTTAACACGTAGTCAATATTCATCTGTCCTCTTCAAAAATCCAATTTAAAAAATTGCTTCAAAAGCATAGCAATCTTTCTTTTCAAGTCCCCAGCATTATAAAATCTTTGAAAGGCGCATTTATCTTGCCTCTAGAATAATGAATCTAAATGTTGCACCTCACAACAAGAAAATAAATAAAACTACACAAGAAGAATAGATTTATGATGCCACCTATAAATTAGTCAAGAGGTTTTGAGAAGAGCTTTCAACTGCATAATTTAATGGTATGATAAAAATAAGAAGCAGAAGCAAGATGAAGGTCAGAGCATAACAGAGAGGGACAAGAGAGTAGTAGACAATCATAATGATACATGAATCTTGCTGCTTTTCCCAAAGGACTAGTGCGTTATGGATCTTTAAGAATATGCTTTTTTGTTATCGAGGATGAAGGTAAAATGTCCTGTGTGCCGCTTCAGGATGATCATGGACCATCAATCTGACATGTAACCACTGTTTTGGGACTATCAAAGTGCAGATTACATGTACTGCCAGTCCCTCAATTATTATTCTCTTTGAAAATAGCAACTGGCTTAGAGTTCTTTTTAAAAAAATCTGATCTTTGTTTCTATTTCTGGTGTTACATATGAACACCAAGATGCAGTTTTAAAAGTACATTGGTGACATAGTTTTAAAGTTACTAAACAACTGGAAGATTTAAATAAATCATGAAAATGCATTAACCTAAAGTGGAAAAAGTATTTTCAAGCTTTCTGCTTTTATTCATGAATCATCAATAACTGAGTAATATCCACCATAAGACCTTTGCATATTCTGCAAAATATGAGATGTACTTTAGAGTGCATAGATCAGCTTCTATTAACAACTCTCTAAATAAATTGGGCCATTATCATCTGGAAAGTGACATCTGACAAAGAAAGTATATTGTTTGTGCCCTTATTTATCAGCATTGGAAAGATAAATGCATGGTCCCAACTTTTCAGTGTTCTGCAGAATTAATATTAGAAATTTATGAATGAATTATTCTTGATATTGATAGCTTTAGATGATTATAATGAAATATGACTATCCCATTAATTGACATGCTCTTTTGGAATAACGCATAACAAATTTATTCAGTGTAAGATGAGGGCTGTTTATTGAAAATCAGGGAGAACCATCTCATACCATTTCAGTAAGGGTTAATAGATAAATGTTTTTTTTTTTTACTTCCCAGTCAAACACAGAATGACTCATCCAAAAACACAGATCTGGATTCTGTGGCTAAAGAAAGGCTAGAACCTGGGTCCTCCTAACTCAGTTTGGCTCCTTAACAATTAAAGAACACTGTTTCCTTGTATGCAAATATACTATGAATATATATCTATATGGCTTTTTATTTATTTATTTTTATTTTACTTATTTACTTTTTATTTTATTTTACTTATTTACATTCTGAGCCAAGGTGGCGCAGTGGTTAAATGCAGTACTACAGGCTACTTCAGCTGACTGTAGTTCTACAGTTCAGCTGTTCAAATCTCACTGGTTCAGGGTTGACTCAGCCTTCCATCTTTCCGAGGTGGGTAAAATGAGGACCCGGATTGTTGTTGGGGGCAATATGCTGACTCTGTAAACCGCTTAGAGAGGGCTGAAAACCCTATGAAGCGGTATATAAGTCTAACTGCTATTTCTATTGCTATTCTGCCTTTACTATCTTTATCAACAACGCAAGGTGGCAATCATGCTTAATACTCCTTTCTCTTGTTTTCCTCACAACAACCCTGTGAAGTAAGTTGGGCTAAGAGTGTGTGCCTGGCCCAAGCTCACCCAGTTGACTCTAGTGGTTAAGATAACAGTCTACAAATCAGGAGGTTGGGTTTTAGTCCTGCCTTAGCCATGGAAGTCTAAACTGTCTCTCCTGTTTGTTTTTCTATTCAAGTAATAAAAATACGTACATGCATAAACAATTTCTGAGAACTTCTCTGAACAATACAAGGCTGGACAATCAATATTTTAACCAACTACTAGCCTATCAACTATAGCCGTGATAGCAAAACTGTGACCCCTCTCTGTGGGCATGTGTTCTGTCATGCATATGCGTGGGCCTCCTGCTGGCCAGCTGGTTTTTGGATCTCTGCTGTGCATGTGCAGGGAGGCGGGGGTGCATGTGCGGGGGGGGGATCATGTGCAGGGGGTTGTGTGTGCATGTGCAGGGGTGGGGTGCCTGGGATGGTCACATGCACATTGCATTATGGGTGGGTGGTTGTGCGCATGCTTGCGCCTTCGGCACTCAGCCCCAAAAAGGTTAGCCATCACTGAACTATAGCTTGTCTATACCTCAGTATTTGATAAGATCCAGTTTGGAAACTACTTTTAGAATGGTCTTATGCAGCCATGACCCTATAAATGAGCCCCATTTGCAGTCACCCAAATTCCAAGTCAGCATGGTTCACATGAATCAACTTGAAAACATCACGTTTGGGTAGGATGGTCTAAACAGTTTGATTTATTCATCTGTTACCAAGATTTCAAAGTTTGTATTAACCAGAACCAGAAATAAATAATTTCAGAAGATTCCATAGAAATATTTCCCTATGGCTTATACCGGTCTCCTTTATATAATGTAAAATATAACTTTTTAAAATAAAATAGCAATTGGAAACATTAACACTATGATAGGACAAGGCAAGGCATGCTATATTTGAGCCCCTTCTAAGCTTTTATTCCCATTTCTGCTCTTCTTATCTTTTTTTTATTTTTGTACAAGGGTGTGTGTGAGAGAGTGAACAGAAAAATAACCTCTACACAGTTGGCAAGAAAAGAAAAGAGAATGGAACAGAAATCCTGGGTGTGTCATGTAACTGACAAAAGTAAAGTAGTACAACCTGCAGATGTGCCATCACTTGCCAGAAATGATGTTAGTAGATGCAATCTTTTCAAAACAACCATATTAATAGACTGATTTTAAAGAGCACTACCAAGAAATCTGAAACTTGAAGAAAATGAATATACACCTATATGTTGTAATAAAACCATGTGTATTGCCCAATTCTGGGTGTTGGCTGTACCCCAGCTGCTTTGTGCAGCTTTATGACCATTTTCTGACAAAATCATATTCTAGTTGTTGAAAGTAAACTGCACAGGAAATTAATGGTACAGCCTTCTAAATTTCATGGGATAAAACAACTGATTTATTTGAGAAGGTGAATCTTTAGGCCCAAATTCAGAAACCAGCTGCAAATGAAAAGCAGGCCTGATCTCCACCAGGAATATAACATCATATTTGCTTCCAACAACTGTTGTGCCCTTTAAAAAAAAATGGAATACAGCAATTAGTGAAGAATGACGTAAATTTCTGATAGGGATGCCCTAATTTACAGGTTTGCATCTCTGTTGTGTTCCTCCCAACGAGTATCTGTGCCAACAGAACAGCAAAGTAAATAATAATATGATAAATTTCCCCTCTGCATTTCAGGCCACAAGGAGACCAAGACTAATAAAAATTGTTGCCAGGTAATGTTTTGGAGTTAATTCTTGAGACAGAGAGACGTGTGTGTGTGCCTGCGTACGCGTGTGCCTTTGTTAAAAGCCTTTCGATTTTCAATCAGTGAGCAAACTGGATAGTTCCCAAGATGATCCAAGCTTTGGATTACGACAGTGACTCAGTGTTCTTTCTAAAAGGACGAGGAAAAAAGAAACCTGAACTTTCAGGCTAACGGACAGAAACAATACGACATTTCCAAGTCCTTTCACACTTGAGAGAAAAAAGAACAAATTGACAAAAGCCATGTCATTTGCTCAGAAGGATATACACGTCATAGCAGTTTCCAGAAGGAGAGTCAAAACAACTTTTAGACAGGTAATATATTGCAAGACTATGGGAAGATGGTATTTAAAAGGCAACCCGATTTAATTCATTTCCGCTGAACTTGAAAAGATGTGCCGTTCTCTAGGCTGCTTGTTGGTCGGGAAGAAGATATTGAGATTTGCTGACTCTGTATTTACTTGAGACATAGGAAATTGAACCAATTTAAGGTTTAAGGTTTAAGGTTTATTGTATTTATATGCCGCCCTATTCCCAGAGGGACTCAGGGCAGCTAACAAACCCAAGGGGGGGGGTAAACAAGAAGGAAATACAACAAACAAGGTACAAAGAAAATTTAAAAAGACAGTCAACAGTCACACAATTCGAGAGGGGAAAGGAACTCGTCAACCCCAGGCCTGCCGGCACAGCCAGGTTTTAACGGCTTTGTGGAAAGCCTGGAGAGAGGTGAGGGTCCGAATCTCTGCGGGGAGTTCGTTCCAAAGGGCCGGAGCCGCCACAGAGAAGGCCCTCCTCCGGGTAGTAGCCAGATGACATTGGCCAGTAGATGGAACCCGGAGGAGGCCTAATCTGTGTGATCTAATGGGCCTTTGGGAGGTAATTGGCAGCAGGGGGTCTCTCAAGTACCCAGATCCAATACCATGAAGGGCTTTATAAGTGACGACTAGCACCTTGAAGCGTATCCGGAGACCAATCGGTAGCCAGTACAGCTCGCGGAGGATAGGTGTAACGTGGGTGTACCGAGGTGCACCCACAATCGCTCACGCGGCTGCATTCTGTACGAGCTGAAGTCTCCGAATGCTCTTCAAGGGCTGCCCCATGTAGAGCGCATTGCAGTAGTCCAGTCTTGAGGTCACAAGGGCATGAGTGACTGTTGCGAGTGCCTCCCGGTTCAGGTAGGAACGCAATTGGTGCACCAGGCGAACCTGGGCAAATGCCCCCCTGGTCACAGCTGACAAATTATGTTCTAAGGTCAGCTGTGGATCCAGGAGGACTCCCAAATTGTGAACCCTGTCTGAGGGGCGTAGAATTTCACCCCCCAGCCTGAGCGATGGAATACTTAGCCAATTTTGGGGAGGGAAACACACCAGCCACTCGGTCTTGTCTGGATTGAGCGCAAACTTGTTTACCCCCATCAAGACCCTAACAGCCTCCAGGCACTGACATATCACGTCAACCACTTCACTGAGTTGGCACGGGGCGGACAGATACAACTGGGTATCGTCCGCATACTGGTGGTATTTTATCCCGTGCCGCCTAATGATCTCGCCCAACGGCTTCATGTAGATATTAAACAGGAGGGGGGACAGGACCGAACCCTGCGGCACCCCGTATTTCAGGGGCTTAGGGGTCGACCTCTGCCCCCCAACCAACACCAACTGCGACCTGTCCGAGAGGTAGGAGGAGAACCACCAAAGAATGGTGCCTCCCACCCCCACCTCCCGTAACCGCCGCAGAAGGATACCATGGTCGATGGTATCGAAGGCTGCTGAGAGGTCAAGAAGCACTAGGATGGAGGCATGACCTCTGTCCCTGGCTCTCCAGAGATCATCGGTCAGTGCGACCAAAGCAGTTTCCGTGCCGTAGCCAGGCCTGAATCCTGACTGAAAGGGATCCAGATAATTGGTTTCATCCAAGGATCGTCGGAGCTGAAAGGCCACCACTTTCTCGACAACCTTCCCAACGAAGGGAAGGTTGGAGACTGGACGGTAGTTATTCAAAATGGCTGGATCTAAAGATGGCTTCTTCAGGAGGGGTCTCACCACCGCTGCCTTTAATAGAGGGGGAAAGAAGCCCTCCCGAAGGGAGGCGTTCACTACCGCCATTCTGTTCGCGACCAGCCAGGAGGGGCACGGACCCAATTTCCTGGGTCTCAAGCAAATATGGGATGAACATTTCCAGAATTTTATAACAAAATGCACAATATTCAAGCACGGGAATCCATCTGCCCAGCCACATTGACTTTGCTTGTCAGAAGGCAGCTGAAAAGTTCACAAATAGTCATCACTTGCCAGGACATGGCAAGTGTTGTAAATATATGCTGATTGTCTGGATTTTGATCACGTAACATGTTACATGATCAAAATCATAACTGCATTTCTTGCAACTCTCCTAAGGGCAAGAGTTATGCCCGTTCTCCAATCCATCTTTAATGAAATGCAACATGTCTGGCTTTTTCTCTTTAAGCTATCCCATTTTTTAAACTAAAAAAAACAAACATGTTGATATTATAGCAATAACATCACAGCAACTGTCCCCAAAACTGAATTAAGATTTCAATCTTACAAGCCTTTAGGAAATCCCACCCCATCAAAACATGAAAAAAATTAACATTAATTCTACTTGACTCTTCTATAACACAATGTTATATCTAAAGTTTCAGATGCTCTTTCAGTGATATTCTCTCCCAAATGAATCTTTAGGCTCAAGATAGTTATCTAGTATCTGACCATTTAAAGCAAAAATGGAAAGAGGACTCCATTAAAATAATTTCAAAACAAAATCTGTTTATATTCATAACATATATAATACATATACCCTCATAGCAAACCTGTCCTCATTCTGTCAAAACTGTTCTATCTAAAGTTATAACATTCTAATTGTTTTGTTGGGACACTATTAGAAGATGCTTTTGTGCCAGTACTGTGTTTTCTTAGGATTTCTGTACTGTTTTGTTAAAAGGAACTCTATTTATAATACAAACTGTTACAGACAGACATAATAAGAATGTAACGTAATGTGAGTTAATTTTTGATTTGTAAAATGATTGAAAGGCAAAACAAACAGAACTCCATTTATTCTACTTTAGGTAATTTAATGGAGAAATGTATCTGTTGGAATGTTTTCTTATAAGACATTTGATGTTACATTGCATTAATAACTGCAATATTAAGTTTCCCATTACCCATTCTACAATATATATGTAGTGTAAATTCACCTTGTAATTTGGAGTTATGTACAATTATAGATAAGGTAAAGATAAAGGTTCCCCTCGCACATATGTGCTAGTCGTTCCCAACTCTAGGAGACGGTGCTCTTCTCCGTTTCAAAGCCGGAGAGCCAACGCTGTCCAAAGACATCTCCATGCTAATATGGCCAGAATGACTAAACACTGAAGGCGCACAGAATACTGTTACCTTCCTACCAAAGTGATTTCTATTTTTCTACTTACATTTTTTACGTGCTTTCGAACTGCTAGATTGGCTAAAGCTGGGACAAGTAATGGGAGCCCATCCCATTACACGATACTAGGGATTCAAACCGCTGAACTGCCGACCTTTCTGATCGACAAGCTCAGGATCTTAGCCGCTGAGCCACCACGCCCCTTACAATTATAGATAGGAAGAACTAATATAGAAAATGATGAGTGCTTCTTTAGCGGGTTTCTATGTGTGCATGCGTTTATGTTAAGAATAGACACTGTTTAAGGGAAGAAAACACAACTGAAACAAAACACTAGTAAAAGCAGCTCCATTTTTCAGAGTACAGCTGTAAAATAAGGATACAAAATATATTTGTTGCATCTACTGAACATCTTTAAGTGTGTGGAATGTGTATGACAAAGAATGATGTTAACTGCACAGATATAGTCAAGGGATCATTTACGTTTATCAGTGGAATGCTTTATTTTACAGACACTTTACATTTTAATCAGTTGCTGTTAATTCATATGTGTATTTATATTCTGACTTTATACCTGTGTGTATATAAAGTATATATATATATATATATATATATATATATATATATATATATATATATATATATATATATATATATATATATATATATATATATATATATATATATATATATATATATATATATATATATTTTGCTTGGATTGACAGAGAATGGAAGCAGTTAGCTTCCTCCCATAATTGGGGCATACCAGGGGTTGTGACTTTAAATATATACCTTTCTCCCTGGCTCAGCTGATAACGGATCAGAGCCTGTGGCTTAATGGCTAAGACGTCTGCCTAACATGTAATATAGCCCAGGTTCAAATCCCAGTAAGGGTATGGCTAGCTGATGAGAGCTAAATAGCTTGAAATAGATCTATACTAGTCTCCCTACACACACACACACACACACACACACACACACACACACACACACTAGATTAATGGAAAGAAAAAAATTCAGCTGCAGTTGAACCAACTAAATTAAGAAGGTAGAGAAGTCAGTCTTTGAATGTGTCTATAATTATTTTTGGGTGTATTCTGCCTTTATGTTGGAGATTGACTTAATTGAGTCACACCTAATATAATCTTAATCTTTTTTTACTTCCCTTAAATATTTCCCTTACCAATTTCTTTAAAACAAGTACCATATTTTTTGGAGTATAAGACGCACTGGAGGAGAAGACACATCAAGGTTTTGAAGAAGCAAATTTTTAAAAAAGTAGGTAGGTAGATAGAGGGATAGACAGGGAGAGAAAGAGAGAGAAATACAGTAGGTAGGTAGGGAGAGATACAGTAGGTAGGTAGGGAGATAAAGGTAGGGAGGGAGGGAGGGAGAGAGTGAGAGAAAGAGATAGACAGAGATAGAGAGAAAGTGTGTGTTTAGGTAGATAGATAGGTAGGTAGGTAGGTAGGTAGGTAGGTAGGTAGGTAGGTAGGTAGAGGGTTAGAGAGAGAGAGAGATACAGTAGGTAGGTAGGTAGGGAGAGAGAGAGTAGTTAGGTAAGTATATAAAGGGATATATATAGAGAGAAATAGAGAAATACAGTAGGTAGGTAGTGAGAGTGTGTGTAGGTAGGTAGGTAGGTAGGTAGAGGGATAGAGAGAGAGAAATAGAGATAGAGAGAAATACAGTAGATAGGTAGGTGTTTCTGCTGGCACAGCACTTGATCAATGTAATTCTTATCAATCAGTTAAAGAGCTTTCCAAAAGGAAAAAAAAAGTTTTTGCACTCTGCAAACCTCCCCAAAATGGCCTGTTTTTCACGAAAGTGGGCCCGTTTTTTTCAAATAAAAGGCATGAATAGCCTTGGGGGGGGGGGGCTTGCAGAGTGCTCTGGGGGGGGCAAAAACAAGTAAAAAATGGCCCGTTTTTTGTGAAAAATGGCCCATTTTTTGTCAAAAAAATTGCATGCATAGAGTGCTGCTGGGGGCTGGGGGAGGCAAAAACAGCCCATTTTTTGGTCATTTCTGCCCTCTCCAGCCCCAGGAAAGCTTCTGAAAGCCTCCATAAGGGTATGCACAGCCATTTGGTGAAGGGGCGGTGGTTCAGGAGGCAAAAAAAAAATGCTGTATTCAGTGCATAAGACGCACCCAGATTTTCAGCCACTTTTTTGAGGAAAAAAGGTGCGTCATACTCTGAAAAATATGGTAAGTACAAAGGTCTTTTAAAAGAGTTTACTTACTTTTACTTACAAATAGATAGGATTTTAAAGCAATTGCTTAAAACTCTGAAAATGTCATAAATGCTATTTTAATACAAACCTTAACGCTTCTATGTCTCCAAATGTCAAAATTAAAATAACGTAATCTTTAAATATTTGTATAGAAAAATAATTTGACCTCTTTTGAATAAAAAGAACTACACTGGATCTACTTAGTTTTTCCAGATGCAGTTAAATTAAACAATAAATTAATATAAAACCAGCAGGATGCAGGAACAGGGGAAGACTGTCTTTAATTTCTAGAATGCAAACCCAACTCGTAACCAAAGCCATCACTGCACATTAGAATAAAGCAGCTGCAGAAAATAGAAATATAGCCATCCAGACTATGGAATATTTTAGAAAAGATGCAATACTTACTACTGGAAGTGGCAAGTTCTTTTGGACTGGATGCCATTGGTTGAGCACACATTTGACAGAGACAGTCTCTTCCATTAAAGGTAACCCGGTCTCCTGGTGGAAAAGGACGTCTGAGAAACAAAAGAAGCATTTTAATGCAACGCTATCTCTGGGGTTACATTATCTTTCTCAGCTCCTTCCCATTGTTGTCACTGCTGTAAAAGAAGTCTCTTGCAAGGAAAAGGGCCAAAGGATGTTTAAAATGCAGATAGACATCTGGAGAAAATCCAAACACTAAATGTATCTCAAGAAGGAAAAAATAATAATGATAGAAAAAACCCTGACCAATACATTTTTATTTCAAAGGTTCGTTTGTTTTAAAAAGCACAGGTCTATATGTGTTTTTATTAAGAAATGAAGCCTGTTCATTAATAGTTTGAATGCTCAAACGAAAAATCTTTAGAAATGTCTATTATTGTTTCACTGAAAGTATATGAGATTAAATAGTTCATTTTTTTTGGCAATCAATGGAAGCAACAAATCCCAGAATTTAAGCAGTTCTTGGTGTTTTAAACAAGCAGAAAGCTCAGCTACATTACTTTAGGGAAAGAAAGGTGAGTTGGTTAAAAGTAGATGCCATAGGAATGAACAAATCCTGAAACTGCTATAAAAAAATTAAATCAGAAATTCTGACATGAAGGAGTTTTAGTATTCAACAAGATCCACTTCTTCAGAAAGTAAACAACAGATAGAAATAAGAATAACTGCCTTATAACAAGTCAGATCAATGGTCCATCCAGCTGTCCATTACACAATCTATTGGCTGAGGCTCTGCAGAGTTTCAAAGACTTTTTTTTTCTACAGTGCTATCCAGACTTGTGAAAGGGTAAGGAGGATAATTGTCCTGTATACCCCATCATTCAAATAAATTTAAATATATGAAAGTATCACATAAATAAAAATACATTTTCCAAGGCATTGTTTCTGAGTCAAAACATAGCACCCAAAGATACGTCAGCATTTTTATTATTATTTATTTTACTGAAATTACAGATAGACAATGTTGTGAGAAAAAAGGGACATTTTGCCTCTAAAATTCCCGATCTTAAAAGGCCTGACACCACCTGCACACTTACGGTAGAAGTATTTCCTGTAAAAGATTAATGGGAAACCCATAAACCTCCATAACCTTATGGAAATTTAGAGAAAATTATCTCAACTGTTCATCATGTAGGGATAACCAAAATACAATAGTCTATTACCCGATCTTGAGCGAAGGAGAAACAGCCTCCAGAATCCAATATTTCCAAGATGCCTTTTATTAAATACTAGCTAAAGCAAGAATTATATCTCTTAACTTCTATGATCACGTATGTTTAGGGATATTCAAGGTTATCCAGTATTTAAGTCTTTGCAAATGAGCAGCTAAAAAAATGAAACCCATAGTGAATATACGTCAATTACATACACACACAGACACCCATATACAAATATATATAATTCAACGTATCAGTAAAAATCAATATTTTTTTCATTTTTTAAAATATTTCTTCTTTTTTTCTCTAGTATTTATGTTCTTTAAATCTTAATTCTCCCTTGACACCCAAAATGATAAAGGAAGAGAAAAAGGAGGGGAAAGGGGAAGGAGGACAAGAAGGAACAGGAGGAGGAGGAGGAGGAGAAGGAGGAGGAGGAGGAGGAGGAGGAGGAGGAGGAGGAGGAGGAGGAGGAGAAGGAGAAGAAGAAGAAGAAGAAGAAGAAGAAGAAGAAGAAGAAGAAGAAGAAGAAGAAGAAGAAGAAGAAGAAGAAGAAGAAGAAGATCATCGTCTTATTCAGCATCAGTTCACTTACTTGCACATAGTGCAGGCAAAGCAGTTGGGATGATAGGTTTTTCCCAGAGCTGTTACAACTTCTCCTTCCACAAACTCTCCACAGCCATTGCATCGGGTCCCATACATCCGCTGGTAATCCACAGTGCAAAGGTAATCGCCATTCTTAATGAAAAAGCCTCCTTGAGCCAAATCACACCCGCACACTGCAAAAATATATTTTAAAAGAAACCAAGAACTTATCAGTTTGAACATAGAAAAACACAGGCATTTGTTACTGGTAATGGAAAACAGTTATCTGTGTTACTTTTTGGAAGCATATGTAGTGAGGTTGGAAGAGGAAAAGAAGAAAGTTAGAAGATGACAAAGAGGTCAGAGAAGGAATATTAATAAAAAAAAATTAAAGTAATAAACAGAGAATTTCGATATACAGAGCAGGCAGTAGGAAAGGCAACACCCCGCACACGAATTGTTCTACAAGGTTGTCGTCCAAGTCAGGGAGTTCGCATTGAATCGCCGCGGTTCTCAGGATCTGGAGGAACTGACTGATGGACTTCGTCTCTTTTTTAACACATTGCCGGAAGGCATAGCGGCGAGCGATCTTAGAAGGAGTAGGCGCGTAGTGGTTCTTCAGGCCGTCCATTAGTTTGTCCCAGCCAAGCTCGTACACCAGCCTCAGAGCCGCGAAAGCCTGGGCCGTGCCGAACATTTCGGGACCGCAGGCACTGAGTAAAAAAACTGCACTTGCACGCCTGCAAATATCCCTGCCGGTTATTAGCTATTAAAAAGCACTCGAACCGCTCCAGGAACCTTGCCCATGACTCGCCGGCAGTTCCAAAAGGAGCGAACGGGGCCATCGCAGCCATGGTTCGAGCATGAAAATCTTCTCAGCAACACGAGAGAAGAGAAACTAATTCTATGTTTTATGTTCAAGGGCTGTTAAGTCAGGGCCTGTGGATCCCACCTTCGTCACCAGTGAAGTGGACCGAGGAAGAACGAGGCAGGAGGCTCCTGAGGTAAAGTCAACAGCTTTTATTAGAACAGAACTGAACAGTAGAACAGGCTAGCAGTAGATCGGGACCCCGCCCTCCTTGAGAGCTATTTATACGGAGCTGTCAGGCAGGGAAGCCAATAGGCGCGCTTCTGACAGCCCACGCTCAGCCAGCCACGCCTTAGCCAATCAGGCGTGGCTTGGCTGTTGTTGGCTGTCAGTTGAGGACGACACACATGATATGACCAACTTCTAAATATTTGTATGGTAACTCTTTTATACATCAGTTTAAAAAAATGAAATTAACTTGGATTTATATTTATTAGCTTTACCTACAAATAATTTATGATAAAAATAAATCAATGTAATTTCAGAATTATATTTATTACTGATGGCAGAACAAAATCAACATAAAAAATCTAATTTCAAGCACACAAAGAAGTAGCCTTAGTTGAAATAAATTCAGCTGGCTTTCAACCAATCCCTTTAGTCCGACAGTTACTTACTATTAAAATGAAACAACTTTTAGATGTTATTGTGCCTACTAAATTTAGATTGATTGGTAGCACAGCTTCATACAGCAGGTTAACACAAATTTTTTAGTAAGTTGAAATGTTGCTTATTTATATTTGGTTTAATATGCTAAGCAAATAAGACCACTAAGATTTGCTCAGCAAGTCTAGGTAGAAAAAAATCCAGGTTCAGAGATGAACCAAATTATTGCTCATAGTGGATTTCTTGCTTTTTAGCCTGATATATTTTTGCAGTGGAATGACTGATTTATATTTGACTCACTCCAGCACATGAGTCACAAATGCAGCATCTCAAGGTTAAAAGATCACACATTTTCAAGTTTAAAAAAATAAATAAAACCTTATACTTGATATAATCCTTAATTTAGATGTTTCTGGAAATGTTGCATGTGAAGCCAACATTATTCCAGTCAGCAAACACATAAATAAATAAGAAAATTTAGAAATAAATAAGATTATTTTAAGTAAATGATATAGGCTTTGAAATGCTGCAAAGCAGGACAAGAGATACTTCTGAATTTTTTGCTGGAGTATATTAAACTTTCCACCTAGAGAAGAAGAGAGTATCACATGGGCATGATAAAACAAAAATATATGTTCCAAGAAAGAAATTTCAATTTGTCTCTTAGAACAGTGTTTCTCAACCTTGGCAACTTGAAGATGTCCGGACTTCAACTCCCAGAATTCCCCAGCCAGCGAATGCTGGCTGGGGAATTCTGGGAGTTGAGGTCCAGACATCTTCAAGTTGCCAAGGTTGAGAAACACTGTCTTAGAAGATTATGGCATCTGGATGCACTGTGCACAGACTTAGAATCACTGGGCATCCTTCTCTGGGATTTCCAACTGCTAAACAAAGTATTTCCTCTCAGGATTGCAGGACCAACTCTAAGACTGCTCCAAGAATAGCATTCATAATTTTATTGCATAACTGCACAGAACATCAGAAACCTGTTAACAACCTAGATGCATTCCATACTTATTATCATACATACATTAACATACACAGAGCATAGTCTATAAATGTATACGTTTGCATTCAAAAATACTTTATTCTGAGAAGTGTAATGAAAAGCTGCGTCGGTATTGTCTGCAAAATAATTTAGTAATATAAATGGTAAGAAATTCTGAATGCCTCACGTTTCTCAAATTAGATCAATCACATGCAATTCTCACTTTTCAGTCTCTGCCACACCCAGTAGATTTTCTTTTGGGACCCAATTAGCCAGACTGTTATCATAAGAGCCGAGGTGACGCAGTGGTGGCACAGTGGTTAGGGTGCAGTACTGCAGGCTATTTCAGCTGACTGTTATCTGCAGTTCTGCGGTTCTAATCTCACCGGCTCAAGGTTGACTCAGCCTTCCATCCTTCCGAGGTGGGTGAAATGAGGACCCAGACTGTGGGGGCGATATGCTGACTCTGTAAACCGCTTAGAGAGGGCTGAAAGCCCTATGAAGCGGTATATAAGTCTAACTGCTATTGCTATTGCTGTTGCTATAAAGATTTTGGCCTCACAAGTCTTAAGTACTGATCAATGTTAAATTACATTTTCTAAGAGGATAGAAATGCAGATCATTTATGAGATGCTTTCTTTTAATTGGTTCACAAAACGCTATCATGTTTCGCCAAAAATACTACAGGATCTTATATTTTTTTGACCCATGAAATATGGCCTTGGGCTTATTAAAGGGGAGGGCTATTGTTTTTGGGTTGCCGGGCAGCTGCTCCCTTGCGACTGGGTTCCTGAAGAGCCGGGCACAGCGTCAGGGTTGAATGGCTGTGTTGCGCTGTCACAGCAGCAACAGAGCAGCCATGAGGTGATCACACTCGCGAGCAGCCACCCGGCAACCCCCCTTTCCACCCGGGCACAGCGCCGCTGATGGATCTAGCGGTACCCGGGAGGCACCAAGCAACACGAGTGCCAGTTTGCCGCCCTTTGCCTCCTGCAGTTTGGCGCCTTCAGAATGCCCCTAGGTGAGTGAATGGGGCTCTGCATGGCTGGAGAGGGAGGTTGTGTGAGTGGCTTTTCCGCTCTCCGCTCGCACGACTCACAGGCTCACAATGTCCTTGGCTAATTCTACAGTACCTGCAGAGCCAGGGCATCTCCACTGCTGGCACCGCCCGCCGCTTGGGTTTTTTTTTTTGCGGCTTTCAAAGCACGGAGGATGGATGCTGCTCTGGGAGTACACTCTATGGTTGTGGGCTTCAGAGCGTACAACCATTGAGCATACACCCAGAACGGTATCCTACCGCTATGCTTTGGAAGCCACAACGGAGGATGGATGCCGTTCTGGATACCTAGCGGGATATCGCTAGGTCAGCAAGCAATGCTCTGCCTGGCCGGAGGGGGGGGGAAATGTCCAGGGGACTTATTTGGGGGGGGGGCTAATATTTTTGCCTACCTGAAATATGTGGCAAGGCTTTAGTTTCAGGACAGAACGTATTTTCGGGGAAACACGGTATGCCCCTACTGTGGAAGCTCACTCTTCCGGCTACAAAGATTAGATGGAAGTAGTCCAAATTATATGCATTCTTGCATTTGCAAATCCCATTTAGCATAAGTATGAATTTCATGCTGCTAGAAAGGAATTCGTATTATTGCTTTCTATAATGTATTTTCAAGGAAATTTACTAGCAGCTTAATGTGTAATTTTGGATAGCAACTCCAAATTTATACTAGTTAGGCAACATACTAAAGTAGATACTATAGTGCAGTGATGGCTACCTTTTTTGGATCATATGCCAAAAGTGGAGGGAGTGCAGGGAGGTCATGCGCGAGCATGCCACACCCATAATGCTATGTGCGCAACACCACCGCATACCCCTACCCCGCTTTTGGCACACTTTTTTCGCCCTCCCCAGGCTCCAGAGGCTAACCCTATAACCCTAACCCCTGGTGGCTCTCCGGAGGCTTCAGGAGCTTCCCTGAAGCTTTTGGGAGCTGGAAAAACAGTCCTATGGACAAACTGAAACCTACGGAGGGCAAAAAATGGCCTTAAAAGAATGCCAATGTCAGCTGGCCAGCGTGCGCATGCACGCTGCAGGTGACAGGGCAATGCCTTGCGTGTTGTAACAAATGACCTAGAAGTAAGTAAGATCTTTATTACGGTCAAAGACCAGCAATATACATTTGTTTTTCCACTATATTAAAAATACTAACATTAAAATATAATTAAAAGTATTTACATTAAAAGTGGTCCAAAGATTGTTAAAGGTTTGTCCAGATAATTGGTACAAGATGGTACTATACTGTAGCCAATTTTTTTCTTATGGACATTGCAGCAACACAGAACTTTGCCACTGCATACGTGGTAACCGGGTTAGTGTCCTGGAGGAGAAAGCCTAGATGAAAATTGTCTGCCCTCTCTGGCAATCTTTCTAATAAGGGGAGAATATATGCAGACCTACAAGCTCTGTATAGCTCGCAGTGTAATAGTACATGTGAATTATCTTCCACTTCTCCTTTATCACATATACAAACACGTTCAGCTATTGGAGTTCTCTTATACCTGCCCTGGAGGAGTGCTGAAGGAAGAATGTTAAATCTGGCTCTGAAGAAAGCTATTCTTTGTTTTGGAGAGATCAGTCACTCAGATATCTTGCTGATTCCCACACACTCTGTTTGATTCTGTCCCTACTGTGGAAAGGCAACCTATTAGTTCTTCTTGGAACTCCATGTCCCTCATTCTATTGATTACTACTTGCTTTGCTTGCTCAAAGCCCAGGGACATTAAGAATAATGGTGAAAGCCCATAAGAGCCCAGCTTGTGATCAATTGCTTGTTTCCAGGGGGAAGGAAAATTGTCAGTCAATACTAGTGGGGACAGCCCCTCTGGAAAGAAATGCATTTTAAGCCAATAAATGACCATCATCTTCCAGGCTCTTACTTGAATTTGAGGCATGCCTGTCTCAATTCTTAACTGGGCATTTGGAGTTCCATTGGGTGCGGCTAAGATGGCTCGCAGGAATTTTGTTTGAATGGTTTCTAACAAGTCTCTCTTTGCAAGGAGTCCTGTTTGTGCCCCGTAAAGAATGTGTGCCAATGTTTTGGCCTCAAAAAGTTTTAAGGCAGCAGGTACTAACTGACCTCCACCTGTATAAAAGAAATGTTTGATTGCATTTGAGGACCTAATGGCTACTTGCAATGTGTGATCCCGTGTGCCTTCCATGTCCCTTGCGAGTGGAAAACCACCCCAAGGTATCTAAATGTTCTAACCTGTTCCAAACTATATCCTTCTATTTGCCAGGAGTATTGGCTTGGTCTTTTAGCAAAAACTAAAATTTTTGATCTATCGAAGTTAAGGACCAGATTGTTTTGCCTGCAATAGCCAAGTGTTGCCCTAATTGCTCTCTTCAGTCCTATGGGGGTTTGTGAAATGATAGCGGCGTCATCAGCATATAAGAGAATTGGCACTTTGCGTTGTGCTAGGTTAGGAGGATGGAAATCAGGGTTCTGTAAAAGATCAATCAGGGGATTAATATAGAAGTTGAAGAGGGAGGGGGACAGGATGCAACCCTGCCGCACCCCTTTTTGTACCCTTACTGAGCTGGTTAAACTCCATTGGGGAAATGACCTAGAAGAACAGTTGGCTCTGTGTGCCACCTGTGGCACGCGTGCCATAGGTTCGCCATCACGGCTATAGTGTATCCATTTACAAAATTCAGACTAACAATATTCTGTTTACTTCAACATTAGTGTTGAAAAATTGAACAATAGTTATGTATCAGATATGGCTTAAAATGGTGAAGGAAGAGTTTTAACAAAGAGTGAAATAAATTAAACAGCATGGTTATACACTGAAAAAGTAAAGGATTTTTGGTGTTATAGTATTAAAACAATTAGCAACCTATGGTTTTAATTCAAAAGAATTTCAAGAACATAAACATCTAGATCTAATAAGCAAGTATAGTAATTTAAATCAAATTTTTGTACAAAAACATTTGACAATTTATTGCTTAAAGTCTAATTATAAATCTTGTTAAATGATAAATCATGTGTTTTAACTGTCTATAAACAAATATCCCAGATACAATTATTCCATCTCTTCTTGGTAGGCATGGAATCACTCCTTTCTGATACTGTGGAAAGTTGCTGTCAGAATGATGATCTGACTAAAAACAAGCTGTGTCCTATAAATTCAATCTATTATTTTGAACTACATTTCCTAAAGGTCATTTGAATGGCTTTGCATTTTTGCTCAGTTCATTATAGTATGAAAAATTGCTATTCATACTGAAATAAGAGATGCATAACACTTGCGATTTTGGAATATATTTTTGTCAAATCTCCTGAGTAAGCAGCAATATGTTATAAATGCGATACTTATTATCATATCACTATGTTACATTATATTACCAATGGCAGCATCAATTACAAACCTATATAACAAGTAATGTTAAAAATTGCAGTAAAATTAATAAAGGAACTATCCATTTATAATTTCCAATTCCCGCATAACCCTATTCTTCTCAGTTTTATTGAGGTTATTTTTACTAACTTTATTTTAAAAAAGGCTCCTAAAAAGGCTATTATTGTATAAAAATGAAAAGAAATTAAGGTTTTCATGTGCAGCATTAGTGGATGAAAAATAACTGTACATTAACATTTGAGATATAAACAAGTCTCTCTCATATACCGATATACAGTATACACACAATTTCTATGTTCTTTTTCTGTCCTGTCTCCCCACTGACTTCCCATGAGAAGTACACTATATTACCAAAAGTATTCGCTCATCTATCCAAATAATCAGAATCAGGTGTTCCAATCACTTCCATGGCCACAGGTGTATAAAATCAAGTACCTAGGCATGCAGACTGTTTTTACAAACATTTGTGAAAGAATGGGTTGCTCTCAGGAGCTCAGTGAATTCCAGCGTGGAACTGTGATAGGATGCCACCTATGCAACAAATCCAGTCGTGAAATTTTGTCGCTCCTAAATATTCCAGTCAACTGTCAGCTGTATTATAAGAACGTGGAAGTGCTTCGGAACGACAGCAACTCAGTCACGAAATCATAGGCCACGTAAACTGATGGAGCGGGGTCAGCGGATGCTGAGGTGCACAGTGTGAAGAGGTCGCCAACTTTCAATCGCTACAGATCTCCAAACGTCATGTGGCCTTCAGATTAGCTCAAGAACAGTGCGCAGAGAGCTTTTTGGAATGGGTTTCCATGGCCGAGCAGCTGCATCCAAGCCATACATCACCAAGTGCAATGCAAAGCGTCGGATGCAGTGGTGCAAAGCACGCCGCCACTGGACTCTAGAGCAGTGGAGACACATTCTCTGGAATGACAAATCATGCTTCTCCATCTGGCAATCTGATGGACGAGTCTGGGTTTGGCGGTTGCCAGGAGAATGGTACTTGTCTGACTCGTCTGGATTATGGTGTGGGATTGTTTTTCAGGAGCTGGGCTTGGCCCCTTAGTTCCAGTGAAAGGAACTCTGAATGCTTCAGCATACCAAGACATTTTGGACAATTCCATGCTCCCAACTTTGTGGGAGCAGCTTGGAGCTGGCCCCTTCCTCTTCCAATATGACTGTGCACCAGTGCACAAAGCAAGGTCCATAAAGACATGGATGACAGAGTCTGGTGTGGATGAACTTGACTGGTCTGCACAGAGTCCTGACCTCAACCCGATAGAACACCTTTGGGATGAATTAAGAGCATAGATTGAGAGCCAGGCTTTCTTGTCCAACATCAGTGTGTGACCTTGCAAATGCGCTTCTGGATGAATGGTCAAACTTCCCATGAACACATTCCTAAACCTTGTGGACAGCCTTCCCAGAGGAGTTGAACCTGTTATAGCTGCAAAGGGTGGCCCGACGTCATATTGAACCCTATGGATTAGGAATGGGATGTCATGTACAGTAAATTCATATGCGAGTAAAGGCAGGTGAGCGAATACTTTTGGCAATATAGTGTATTTCTTATCAGAGCTTATTACAAATGATCTTCCTTCTGGTCATAAAGCATTTACTCAAAAATGTTTTCTTGAAAGTCAGTTCTATGATGAAAATTAGCATGAAAGAATGCTATATTGGGACATATAAAGTAGGTAGGTCATGTTACACTGAGGACAAGTAACTTTTTTAAAACTGAAAAACCACATTCAGTCTTTTGGAATCATGCAAATAGAAAACCTAAATGCAATAAGCAATTCCCTATGGCCCACAGTGTTAAAAATAGTGGGTGGATCAAAAAAGAAGAACAAATTTTTACTCAGCATGTTCTTCTTTCATGATACCAACCCAATAGCTTGAGTGGTAACCAAAAACAACAGCAGTGGCAAATGTTGTTATTCGGGAACAAAATGTAGAGTGAAACTATGATGTAGTGATTAAGACTATGATTGGAAAGTTTGCAATGAAAAAATCATGGACTATGTGGATGACCTTGGGAGACAAGGGAAGAGATGTTGCCTACAAAACAGTCAGACAAGACAGATAGTAGTTGCCAATGAATTAACCATCAGAGAAGAAACTTAGAAAGAACCCACTAAATGTTCAGATGGTTAAAAGTGATGGTAGATACTTTGTACCTGCAGACCTGCAAGGTTCTGTTAATGTAGCCTTAGAAATAAAGTACAATTGGCTCATTTAGCCACATTTACCCACACTTTGCTTTCTTCCTTAGATATAACAATAATCAAATTACTAACAATTCAGTGTTTTCTTCTGATATGTTAATTGAACTACCTGTCCTTAAAATAAATGTTGTTTTATCATTATTTATCATTATTCGTTGTTGGGCTACCCCGACAGTCACCCCGAAAATTTTTGTGGCAAATGAACAGTTTTGAGGGACAGAAAACAATCAGGTGTGTGTGTGTGTGTGTGTGTGTGTGTGTGTGTGTGTGTGTGTGTGTGTAAAATTAATTTGAAAACAGATACAATTTTAAATTATGGAAGTAACAGCAAGGAACAAAAAGGCTGAGGCTAGACTGAAAATTGCTCTGAAATGATCATTTGTCAAGCCCCATTGCATAATTCTATATATTCAATTTTAAGATATTATTCAAAACAACCAAAAGTTGTGTATACTTCAACATATAAACAGAATCATGAGAACAAGACTTTAGGCAACAGAAAGAAGTAATGGAAATGAATATGTAATTTCTTAACCACTGATACAGCAAATCTTAAGAAAGCAGCTTAAACATTCTCTAAAACATTTCGGCATTGGGTGACTTTCAGTTTGAGATCTACAGAGATTGGATGTAAGGACATAGCCATAATTGCAACTAGTTTATATAAATTCCAGCTTAATAATTCTCAGATCATTTTTTTTAAAAACCCTCCATACCAGGGTGGTGATGGTAGAGACAGGACTGTGAACTGTGTCAATTTTCACCTTTATACCTGCCTGTTCTGCAACTTTTATGCCAAACAGACCAGAAGCCAAAACAGATGGAAGAGTCCAGAGGCAATACTGCAAAAACTCTTGTCTGTTAAATAAGCTTCAGTAAAACGAATGGAAGAAGAGGTGCTTCCTTTCTATCTGACAGTAAATTGAGATCTTAGCGTTGTGGAGAAGAATAGTAATTATGCATAATTCATGATAGATAAAACTAATGGAAAAAGAATGCAATAGATGATATATTTTGCAGAAGCTTTCTCACCTTGAACCAAATCTATAACTTCATATACAAGGCAACAATTGAATACATTTCGGATTCAGTTTTGTACTCCACACATTGTTCGTCTTACAGATAAAGTATTACTGTTCTGTTTTAAGTTCAAGAGTTAAATCACTATTTCTGATCTTCTCTTCATTCAGAATTTGAAAACAATTCATTGAACAAAATAATCAACAGTAAGGTTAGACTCTTGTCATAAATATGTCATCAATCTGATTTCAATCATTTGTCAAGCAGTGTTACTATAACACCAGAAAATGGGATTTTCTGCTTTTCTCCAACTCCTGCACTAATGAACTCTCCTCCGTTTTCAGGCGGTTTTCCAGTGCACTGGTGTCCACGAAGATCAGCTGGCCGGCGTGCAAGTGTGTGCCGGAAACCAGAGCAGCTGTGGGCTGGCACATGCCCACATCTCTGGCACCTGTGCCATAGGTTCGCCATCACAGTCCTAGAGCGATATCACTGTTTACAAAACACAATCTATTTCATTGTAATGGACTCTGGTTCTTCCATATTGTTTTCATGTCACATTACAGCACAAGGCTCTTTAGTAGCATCCTGTTTGATCCAAATATAAAGTTTAAGCTGCATGTGCTTGTGTTAGAACCTCCACTCACAAACTTTTCAGGATCTGTCTATCTATATTATTCCCTACAATCCAGTTTGCTCTTTATGCTTTTCTAAGCAGGATCTCACTCCGAGATCCTGACCTTCAATTTCTGAGGCTTTAAGAAACTTAGCCTCACAACTATAGACTCAGTTCCTTTCTTTCCTTTTTCTCTATGGAAATATGATGGTTTTTAAAGATATTTCAGGGGTTTCTAAACAAAAAAAAAGTAGTACTAAAACTACTACTTTGTAGTTTTGATTTAACATCAATTATTGACCCAAAACTACAAACTAGTAGTTTTAGGTCAATAATTGATGTTAAATCAAAACTACTACTTTGTAGTTTTAGGTCAATAATTGTTTGATGTTATAAAGAAAGCAGAAAATATTGTAAAATATTGAAACTTTAAACAATGAAATCATCACCATAAAATATAAGAAAATAATGCACTTGAGACATGAAAAAAACTAATCCCAAAAGGTAACAGATTAGGCAAAAGATATAAATTACTTAAGAGAACAATCTAGCAACTTCCTTACCTTCCCTAGAAGATTTTCTACATTCCTATATATTCCATCTCCTGAATCTAATTATGGTCATATAATACAGCAATGCAGTAAATCAGATAATGCATACCCTTATAAAATTATTGTTCTATTGTGTTTCTAAATTCTCCTATAACACGATTGAGTCATGGTGGTGCCAGACAGTCTGCCCACAGAATAATTTATTTAACAGGAAATCACAATATTGGATATAGAAAGGTTCTTCTGATAAATACACCAATAGAGAAATATTTGTGTATGTGCATACATACACCTCTATATGGACACTTGTAGAAAGAGTACTGAATTGTTTTAATGCCTGGCTGGAAGCTGTCTTCTCACAATTTCCAATATAAAAAGCAGCTGAGTTAAAGTCACTCACAACTTACCAATGCCTTTAAGTAGAGATGGGAAAGATAAAATACTACCCTGAATTCTGATCTGCAAATCTTTTTAGTTTTGCTCATAAACACAAAATAATTTAACTGAGAGCAAAATCTGAAAATGAAAAGTCCATTGATTTTAATGGATGTTCTCAAACTAAATATGGTGATAAATTAGTGGTCCCCACCTGCAAACTATTTGTGCTTAGATCATATGTAACTTTGTAATGTAATTAATATATATATATATATATATATATATATATATATATATATATATATATATATATATATATATATATATGTAATGTGTAAGATATATGTAAATATTGATA
Organism: Thamnophis sirtalis; assembly: GCF_051295495.1. NCBI lineage: Eukaryota > Metazoa > Chordata > Lepidosauria > Squamata > Natricidae > Thamnophis > Thamnophis sirtalis. The sequence continues at coordinate 56,670,340 of NW_028261391.1, forward strand.
CACATACATACACTCTGTGTGTGTGTGTGTGTATTTGTGTGTGTGCATACGGACTCGCATTTATACTTGGGCCATTGTACACAGTACAATGGTGCCAAACATCTGAAGAAGTTGCCAAAATAATTTATTTTAAAACAGCCACAAAAAGTAGGACAGTATTAGCAAACATTGCAAAATGTCTATTAACTTGACAACCTACCAAGTGTGAAGTTAACCCTATATACAGTGAATTATCATGAAGTGGTAAGCGAAGTTTGTTTATCCTGCTAAATAAAAAGTCTATTGAAATCCAAGTTCAATGCTTGTAGACTATATGGATACACACATAATTTTCTTGATGGAAATACTGAAATGCTACTTTCTTCCAAGGTATTTTTTTTCAATTTCCCAGCTATCATACAGCCCTTTGGGGATGGAGACTAATAACACACTTTCCCCACTAATCAAAGTTTTATTAGTCTTCTTCATAAATATAAAATGTACTAGGTATAGGTTTTTTTCATATAGTATTAGAATAAAATGTACATTTTCCCCTTTACAAAATAAATTGTTGCTGCTCACGGCTGTTCCCCATGCTAAACAGAGTTTAATATTCCTACATTCTTGACTACTGTTGCATTCTTGAGTATTCTTACTATAGTCAATTTTAGCTCATACTTCTTTCTACACGTGTTGTTCATTTTATTTTGAAGCCATCAGTAAAGATGTGAGCTACTACTTGAATTGGTATCAGTCACAATCAACAGTTTATTTTCATTTGAAACTAAAATAAAAAGATAACAATAAAAAGATAACACTTATGATAGTTATCCTCATTTTGCTGAATCTGCAAAAATTGTGGATTCCCTCTGGGAAAGGAAAATAGACAGGGGAATATTTTTCCCCCTCATAAGATATTAGGTTATAATGCCTTTCTAAAGAGAAAAACTATTTTCTTCAGTGTATTCATTAGCAGAAAATAAATAATATAAACCTCTAAATACTAAAATATATAGCTGTAGTATATAACAACCCCACCCTACTTTGGATAGTGCCTTGGATTCATTTACATTCCATTCCTCACCAAAGGCAATAATTACACAATGACCAGGCATATCTTGATAATGGTCTCTGCTTGGCTTGTTTAATCTCAGTACTGTTATTTGCAATTATAGACTTCTGGACTATTTTTATTTCACAGAAACAGAGGAATATTGGTATTTGGATGATGAACCACAAGACAGTGTTATTTGAGAGCTAAAACTGGAAGTGTAGCTGCGCCTTGCATTTTTCCACTGAGATTAGCAGTCGGCAGATTTCTAAGGATGAGTAAAATCCTTCCAATGTCCGTGAAGAGGGTAGAACCTGCTACTTCTGCAGATTTCGTTCAATTAATTTTAAAAAGCATGCATGTTTTCATCAATGGGGAATATCCAATACATTCAACTGCTTCAATTCTCATAAAGAAATTGGCTGTTCTGCAAATGGGGTGTGTGGGGTGTAGGAAAATAGCTCAATCTTGCAATTTTCTTTGCTCAGACACTTTCATACCTCATGTTCTTACATCTCTTCACTGACTGTAACATAACTTCATTTTATGCAACTGGTTTAAAAGAATGTGTCTTTCCTTATTACTTTCAGAATATACTATTGACTCTTTTGTTATTATCCATTTTCAGCCATCTTGAAAGCCAGAATATGTGTAATTAAAAAATAAAGTTGGCAATTGGACTGGAATGTTTTAATTTATGAATATCATTTTAGAAGGCACTATTACCCAATTTAAAGAAGCAGAACATAGATATATTATATATATATACATATACATATACATACATACATACATACATACATACATACATACATACATACATACATACATATATATATATATATATATATATATATATATATATATATATATAATATATCTCTTGGAAAACTCTTTTCTTCTGTCATGCATTGGTACGTGCATTCACCAATGTATATATTTGAGTGAAGGATAATGAAAACTGAAGATAAAATACAATTTCTCAGAAAAGTCTTCACTTTTTTATTATAAGAATTTTTGTGTGTGCCCTACTTAGAAAAAGAATTCCTACACAGGAACTTACACTTAAAAAGAGTTTCTATCAAATGTGTACAAAAGCTAGATTTTATAAGCAATCCTTATAAAATTCTTTCAAATAAAGTTAAGCCATTATTGTTGTTTGTTTATGTAACATCAAACAATACTATTTGGTACTCAAAATATATGTGTATATAACCTCAAACAAAAACCCATGCACTTTCCTTCAATATATTTTAGTTGACTGAAGAATAACTGAGATGCTTCACATTTTAGTATGAAGAGTTCATTTCCTGGACAGTGATATTTATAGCTGACTGGGACTTTATCAGCCTTCAGCGAGTCCTAGAAATACTCAAAGCTTCTGTGTTCATGTATGACTAGAACAAAACAAAAGTATAAAGATTAAAAAACAAAACTATAAAGATTATTTTTAAAAAGGCACAAAGGTAGTAAAGGTTATACCCTGTTGCAAAAAACTTAAAGGTAAAAATTGCTACACTGGAACTTACACTATAACTATTTCTTAAGTAATTATTATAAAGTATATTTCAAATATGAGCTTAAGTAAGAAGAAACTATCTTTAAGACTTAGCAAAAGCAATTTTGTAAAAAATTTAAATCAGTGTTATTCCTCTCCTGCTTTACCCATTTTAATCTAAATATCTCTAGCTTCCTCTAAAACTCATCTTCCCTTGATTAATTCAGCCCCTTAGTAAAGTAATATATCTTTTTCTTACCACTCTACTGCATTAACAAGGTAGTAAGAAAGGGAGAGCCAAGAGGCTGAGGAAAAAAGAATATAAGGTTGGGGATGGAGATGGACATTTCACCAAATTTACCTAGCATAAGGATTGAAATCTAGATTTTCAAAAATCTAGAATTACTAGAAGACAATTTCTATTCAGTAAAGCCCAACATTCCCCTCAGAGAATTTGCAGTTACCTTTTTAAAAAAATTCTCCTCGTGCTGATATTTTTTGGGGACACCAGAAATCAGAACATCCCCAGATGTCAGCGGATTTTAATAGCAAAAGTGTTTGTTTGTTTTTTACTGGCCCCAGTAGGTGTAGTGGTTGAAGAAGAGCAGAGTTCCCATTTTCCAGAAAATCAAAGATAGTAGAAGAATATGAAATTATGATTGCATTCAATTTCACATCCACAGATCCAAAATTAGCAAATGAATCCATGGTAGCAATATTAGGTTAGGTTTAGGTTTATTAGCATTTGTAGGCCGCCCTTTTCCCTGAGGGGACTCAGGGCGGCTCACACAAAACCAGGAAGGGGGGGATACAACATTAAGATAACAACATATAATAAAATAATAGACAACATACATTCATCATTCGGGCGGGGTAACGATCCTTATCCCCAGGCCTGACGGGCGAGCCAGTTCTTCAAGGCTATGCGGAAGGCTTGGACGGTGGAGAGGGTACGAATCTCCACGGGGAGCTCGTTCCAAAGGGTCGGGGCTACTGCTGAGAAGGCCCTCCTCCTTGTAGTTGCCAGCCGACACTGGCTGGCCGATGGGATGCGGAGGAGGCCTAGTCTATGGGATCTTATAGGTCGCAGGGAAGTAATTGGCAGAAGGCGGTCTCTCAAGTATCCAGATCCACTGCCATGTAGGGCTTTATGGGTGATTAATAGCACCTTGAAGCGCATCCGGAGATCGACAGGTAGCCAGCGCAGCTCGCGGAGGATAGGTGTTATGCGAGTGAATCGAGGTGCACCCGCAATCACTCGCGCGGCTGCGTTCTGCACTAGCTGAAGTCGCCGGATGCTCCTCAAGGGCAGCCCCATGTAGAGCACATTGCAGTATTCCAGCCTAGAGGTCACAAGGGCCCGAGTGACTGTTGTGAGAGCCTCCCGATTCAGGTAGGGTCGTAACTGGCGCACCAGGCGTACCTGGGCGAATGCCCCCCTGGTCACAGCCGTTAAGTGGTGGTCGAATGACAGCTGTGGATCCAGGAGGACTCCCAAGTTGCGAACCCTCTCTGAGGGGTGTAAAATTTGACCCCCCAGCCTGAGTGTTGGAATATTGGCCAAATCTTTGGGAGGAAAACACAACAGCCACTCGGTCTTTTCTGGGTTGAGCACAAGCTTGTTAACCCTCATCCAGTCCATGACGGCCTCAAGGCCCCGGCTCATCACATCAACCGCTTCATTGATTTGGCACGGGGCGGACAGATACAATTGAGTATCGTCCGCATATTGATGGTATCTAATCCCGTGCCTGCGGATGATCTCTCCCAGCGGTTTCATGTAGATGTTAAATAGTAGGGGGGATAAGACCGAACCCTGCGGCACCCCATAATTTAGGGGCCTAGGGGACGATCTCTGCCCCCCCACTAACACCGACTGCGACCTGTCCGAGAGGTAGGAGGAGAACCACCGTAGCACGGTGCCTCCCACTCCCACCCCCCGCAGTCGTCGCAGAAGGATACCATGGTCAAAGAGGACCAGGATGGAGGAATGTCCTTCATCTCTGGCTCTCCAAAGATCATCCATCAATGCGACCAAAGCGGTTTCTGTGCTGTAACCGGGTCTGAAGCCTGACTGGAAGGGGTCTAGATAGTTTGCTTCCTCCAAGGACCATTGGAGCTGGAAGGCCACCACCTTCTCAACAACCTTCCCCAAGAAGGGAAGGTTGGAGACCGGACGATAGCTGTTAAGAACAGCTGGATCCAAGGATGGTTTCTTCAGGAGGGGTCTCACCACCGCCGCTTTCAGTGCGGCGGGGAAGTTCCCCTCCCGAAGGGAGGCGGTTACAACCGCCTGGATCCAGCCTCGTGTCACCTCACTGCAGTTAGTAACCAGCCATGAGGGACACGGATCCAGAACACAGGTGGAGGAACTTACAGCTCTCATGGCCTTGTCCACATCCCCGGGGGTAACGTCCTGAAACTCAACCCAGCGCTGTTCTACTTGGTCCCCCTGTGCCTCGGCTGGAACTGCAGGTGTGGAGTCCAAGTCCGACCGAAACCGAGCAATTTTGTCCGCTAGGAATTGGGCATATTCTTCAGCTCTGCCCTGCAGGGGTTCCCCCATCTCCCTTTTGTTCAATAGGGAGCGGGTTATCCTAAACAGGGCGGCTGGACGAGACTCAGCGGATGCGACCAGGGTGGCTATGTGCGATCTTTTTGCTGCCCTAAGTGCTCTGGTATATTCCCTGGTGCAGGTGGTTACCATTGCTCGGTTCGATTCGGACTTATCGGACCTCCAACGGTGCTCTAGGCATCTCCTCCGGCGCTTCATCTCCCGGAGCTCCTCGGTGAACCAAGGGGGTCTCCGGGATCCGCCGCCTCGGAGGAGCCGCAGTGGCGCAATCCGGTCGAGGGCCTCCGACGCTGCCGAGTGCCACGCAGCAGCCAGAGTCTCCACCGGACTGTGGGCGAAAGTGTCAGGAATAACCCCAAGCTCTGTCTGGAACCTTGACGGCTCCATAAGATGCCTGGGGCGGAACCACCTGGTCGGTTCCTCCTCCCTACAGTGGGGGTTTGGCCTCCGGAAGTCGAGCCTCAGTAGGCAATGGTCTGACCACGACAGGGGTATGATGTCGCTCCCCCTCAGACCAAGATCACAAATCCACTGCTCCGAGAGAAATACAAGGTCAAGCATGTGTCCCGCTGAGTGGGTTGGGCCTCGAATTACTTGGGTCAAGCCCATGGCTGTCATGGAAGCCATGAACTCCTGCGCCCCATCAGAGTTTTCACCGAGCGACGGCAAATTAAAGTCCCCCAGGACCATCAACCTAGGGAACTCAACTGCCAGCTCGGCTACCGACTCGAGGAGCGAGGGGAGGGCTGCTGCAACGCTGTTGGGAGGCAGGTACGTTAGCAGCAAACCCACTTGACCCTTGAGGTCCAACTTTAACAGCAAAGACTCACACCCGACAATCTCCGGAGCAGGGACCCTACGAGGAACTAACGACTCCCGGATAACGGCGGCCACACCCCCACCCCTTCTCTGGGCTCTCGGCTGATGCAGCACCTGAAATCCTTCTGGGCACAGCTCTACAAGGGGGACTCCTCCCTCTGGGCCCAGCCAGGTTTCAGTAATACATGCCAGGTCTGCCCTCTCGTCTGTAATTAAGTCCCGGACGAGAGGAGCTTTATGGACAACAGACCTGGCATTTAGCGACAACAGCCTGAGACCAGGGTCCTGACTACTTACGCCATCTGGTCTTGGAGTGGGACTCCCAGGGCCGGAAGGGGGGATCTCTGTAATGTAGCGAACCCTCCTTCCCCGGTAATGGCCTGCCCTGAAGTCCCCGCCGTATCTGCCCCTCCCTGTTACGACCGCAATACCCCGACCCTCTCCCGTGTCTCTGGTCCCCTCAACCACCCCCATAGCCCCCGCAACTCCCGGCAGGTCCTCCGAATCACACATACTCATACACTCCCCCAAACAGTCCCCACGCAATAGTTAAAAAAACACAAAATTTACAACAATATAATCATAAAAGTGGGACATTCATTCATCTCATACGCACCTCATGCATAGCCCGTACAAAGAAAGAAGAAGAAGATGAAAGAAAAGAAGGAATAAGAGCTAAAATAGTTGCGCAATTGATTAAAAAGTTTTAAAGTGCGAGTTCAGTTTGTTGCCATCAGCTGTCCATCTACTGCCCAGACCAAAGTTTCCTTTTGGGGATAGAAACCAGTAGTAATGATGGTAATAGTCAGGGCTAAGACAAACAGGATCACAGGCCCTAGGTCTATGGGTGAGGGAAATCTGGTAGGCAAAGTCCAAAGCGGCAGGGAACCAATGTTGATAAAAAAGGCAGCGTTGATAGAAAGAGCAGCGTTGATGAATAAGGCAGCGTTGGTGAAGGAAACAATGCTGGAACAGGGGGCTATGTTGCTGGGAAGAGTAGTAATAGTACCAGTAGCAGCATTGGTAAAAGGGACAGCATTGGTAAGGGGAGCAATGTTGTTGAAGGCACTGGTGTCGCTGTGGAGCTGAGTTAAATATGGAGGAGGGGGGAGGCATCCGGAAAAGGCTCCAGCCACGGCACATCCAGTCAGCCGCCCGCTTTGCCTAAGCCGGACAAAGCCCCCGTTCGAATTTCCCAACTCCAACCAACGATGATAAATAATCAGCCCAGTCAGAGTCACCATAAAATCCCCAAGCTCTCTGAGCTGTCCGCCACGCTGTCCGCCAAGCTGTTCGCCAGGCTTCAGAGCTTGTAAAGAAGGGGCCAAAAAACCCCTCCGTTGCTGAAGCCGCCGCGAAACGCCCTCACTCGTCTCCGCTCCCAGTGCCACCATAGGACCGCTGCACTCGCCGCCAAGGGTGCCCAGCCGCCGCTGAAGCCGCCGGAGCCGCCGCGAAACGCCTTCCGTCGCCCCCGCCTCCACCATGACCATGCGGCCGCCGCGGCTGCTGCGCCCGCCGGCAAGGACGCCCAGCTGCGTCGAAGAGTCTGAAGTCCCGGCTCGGCAGAAGGCGTCGGTTTCCCTCAGCTCGTGGCCCGCACAAGTCCTCCGAATTTCTGTCATCCCGGGGGACCCTGGCAGAGGCGGTGAAAGGTTGGTTCCACGGGCTCCTAAAGCTTTTTTCGTCAGGTCTTCTACGACGAAGGAGCCCTGGCCGCCATTCCAATTCTCGCACATGCGCAAATGTCCACAACACAACACACTCAACCTAACCAAATACACTAAGATTGAAATACCCTAAATCATGGGTGTCATCACCTCTGTCTCATTACCTACTTTCAGACCGATGGACAAATATTTCAACAAATCAAAGACAAACATCCATGGGTTCACCTCTCTCAGGATTCACAGCAGAGACTGCAATGCAGCGTTTAGAAACTATGGCACTCCCACGCATACAACCAAATGTATGCATCTGATATGGAGATGAAATCTTTGTTGGAATAAAAAAGGAACATGTAGAAAAAACACACAAAACAATCAACATCATCTTCAAAGGAATAAAATTCATAAGGAAAGAAGAAACAACAGCACATGGCCCTTTCTAGATACCTTAATCAGCCAAGAAAATGGTGGCAAATTAGAATTAAAAGACTATCAAAAATCTACCCACACTGAGCGCTCCTCTATCAAAGTAACACCCAACCTTTCACCAGACAACCTGTGTAAGAACATTATTAGGGCAAACACAAATACACTGCAGCAACCGTAGACACCAGAAAAAGGAAACAGGCAGTCCATTCAATAAAATAGATACCCTCACAATTTTATCAAAAAGTTCCTGATTGCTCAACTCACTCCATCACAATCAAGCTATGAAAATGCCATTCATTAAAAATATATCGGAAACAACCAACTATTATAACAACACCACTCCATCATAGCACACAAATCAACTAAAGCCCTCCACAACATCTTAAGTAAACTAAAAATACTAAGTAGCCCAGGAAGAGTCACACCAGCGCTCACAGGGCAAATTACTGTATCTAAACAGACATTCCTTTCTTGCACTGAAGATGTTACCTACTCAGGTAACAAAGCTTCTGCAAATCTAGATCCAGGTTCAGAGAGCACAAAGGACTCCAAAGTTCAACCCTGACCTATTTAATAGACAATTCAAATATTACAATCATGTAAAAATGAATTAAGATTTTTGTATAAAAATTGCAGGGCAGCACTACATCAGCAGGAGGATCATGGCACACTTTGGGTATTTATTTATTACATTTCTAAATTGCTATAATCAAACAGTTCTCTATATTACTTTTCACACAATAAAGGAATGTATGGTGTGAATTCATAGGATTAGCTATGATTTGTTAGTACCGTATTTTTCAGAGCATAAGGAGTATAAGACGCACCCAGATTTTGAAGAAGCAAATTTTAAAAAATAGTAGGTAGGTAGGTAGAGGGATAGCGAGGGAGAGAAAGAGAGAGAAATAGAGTAGGTAGGTAGGAAGAGAGAGAGAGAGTAGTTGGTAGGTAGGTAGATAAAGGGGGAGAGAGAGACAGAGACAGAGAGACAGAGATACAGTAGGTAGGTAGGTAGGGAGAGAGAGAGTAGATAGATAGGTAGGTAGAGGGATAGAGAGAGAGAAATACAGTAGATAGGTAGGGGAAGAGAGAGAGAGAGTAGGTAGGTAGGTATATAAGTAGCTAGAGGGAGAGAGAGAAATGTAGTAGGTAGATAGGGAGAGAGAGAGTAATTAGGTAGGTAGGTAGATAAAGGGATAGAGAGATAGAAAGAAATAGAAAGAGAGAGATATAAATACAGTAGGTAGGTGGGTGGGTGGGGGGGAGGGAGGGAGGGAGGGAGGGAGGAGAGAGAGAGAGAGAGAGAGAGAGAGAGAGAGAGAGAGAGAGAGAGAGAGAGAGAGAGAGAGAGAGAGAGAGAGAGAAGGTAGGTAGGTAGGTAGGTAGATGTTTCCAGGTGTATTTATCCATGTGCTGGAGAAGGAAATTGCTGACAACCTGCCTAAAACTCATCAACCATTCTAACTAACTAAACAGCTTTCTGAAAGGGGGGAAAAAGTTTTGCACTCTGCAAACCTCCCCAAAACGGCCCGTTTTTCACAAAAACAGGCTCATTTGTTTCAAATAAAGGCATGAATAGTTTTGGGGGGGTTTGCAGAGTGTTCCTGGAAGTGTGGGGGGAGAGCAAAAAATGGCCAATTTTTGCAAAAATGGGCCATTTTTTGTTTTAAAAAATGCATGCATAGCCTTATGGAGGCTTATAGAATGCTGCTGGGGGCTGAGGGGGCAAAAAGGGCCCATTTTCTGCTCATTTCTGCCTTCCCCAACCCCCAGGAGCTGTCTGAAAGCCTCCATAAGAGTATGCATGGCCATTTTGGTGAAGGGACAGGGCTTCAGGAGGCAAAAAATGCTGTATTTGATATATAATATGCACCCAGATTTTCAGCCTCTTTTTAGAGGAAAAAAGCTGCATCTTATACTCCGAAAATACGGTGGTTATAATCCTAAACATAACGCTCAGAAACCTATCAGTTACTTAATAAGAAAATGGGTTTTTATATAATGAGATTATGGATTAGGATTTAATTCATTTACTAATCCAAATAAAAACTGCAGTCCAACAATGTGATGTCTTTCATACATCCAGCAAACTGGCTACTTTGAATGCCAAGTTACCTGTTAATGATGAACCAATTCCTTAAGTTCATATGCAATTCTAGTAAATGTATCTTAATCACACAACAGTCATATTTAGAAGAGCTGCAAACATAAAATCTGTTTAAATATAATATGGCAGAATATATTTATGTAATTGTAAATATATTAATGTAAAAAGACTCCTGTATTTCTTTTTATCCTTGGAGAGGTAACTCTTACCCTTGTGACTCTGATTTGGCAACTCACTGGAAATAATTAATATATTACCAGCCTTTAAATATCTTCAACTACAACAATACCCCAAAGTTAACCCGAAATGGAAAGAACATGTCTTCTATTAAATTGCATCAGAGGTTATCCCTTTCTGCCAAGCAGAAATGAAATTTTATGAGATGCAATACAACTAGAGAGGGAATATAAGCCTGCTGATCAGTCCTCAAAGAGCATGTTGTCATTATTCTCAGATCAAAATCAAACAAAGTTTGATTCATTTAAACTATTCAATAATTGGATGATTATAAAGCAAGGCAAAGCAGCTACCTAACTCTGGTTCTCTCCCATTCAATAAGTAAATTTGCATTAGCAAGTGAAACCATTCTGAGTTATTTACCACTACCACAGTTTGTTCTTTTATTTAAAATGCATACGCTAGATAATTTTATGTAATCTATGCATCCTGGGTAAATTCTATTGAAAACAGTGCAAAGCAGTTAGGGAAAATATTTATATTTGGTTTGTAATACTTAACTGAAATGATCAAGTTACATATTTTTACACACATTTATGTTCCATAGTTGCCACATAGAAAAACAATGATAGGTGGATTTGTGGGGGATATTATTCAGTTAAACACTTTATTTTCTGCTTAGTGATTACTTAAGTTAATCAATGTCTGCATGGCAATTTCACAGGAATTTCAAATGAAATGTGACTGAGACATCCACTAAAAAGAGAACATTGTTCTTATAACCTCCATAAGGTTGTAGGTTGTAGGTTGCGTTTATTTATAGGCCGCCCTTTTCCCTGAGGGGACTCAGGGCGGCTAACAACTTATGGGAGGGGAAGACATACAATAACATAAAAATACAATATATAACTAAGATCAAACAACATTCATTCAATATTCGGGCGGGGGCAAACTATGGTCTTTACCCCCAGGCCTGGCGGGATAGCCAGATCTTGAGGGCTGTGCGGAAGGTCTGAAGGGTGGTGAGGGTACGAATCTCCATGAGATATATAAAAATTTGTGCATTATAATTAAAACAGATGCTTTTCCCAATATTTCTGCATCTAGCATTTTAAAAGATCTGGTAGAACTCTATACTGCACATTAGGCTTAAAAATACAGCCAAAATTTATAATGAATAGATATAAAAAGAAAATAACATGAAGCTTTATTTGCATTTTGCGCAAAGGGAGGAAAAGCAAAACAAAGACTTTTCTTAAGCAAGTTATTTTTTAGTTGGGAAAAATTGATAGCACTTTTTGAGGAGCAAAAGAAATATTCCTCAGGCTACCTATCACCTTGTGGAATGACAAATTAAAAGTGTTATGCTAATAAGAGAACTAATGCTAATGAAGCTGAGGGGGTAAGATTTAAATCTTAATTAATGCACAGCATATAAAGCAGTGGAAGTAATAAACTTATATTATGTTCAAATTTGGACATATTAAACCTATATAATTCTAAAACTTTCATATCTGTTTGTAAGCTTCAGTTGGGCTAATGGTTGCATCATAGTGTAATAATGTTTGAACCAAAGTACTCCAGATGGGCTAATTTACAGAATGCATTCATGCTCTGCGATCCATTACTCTCAGGACATTGAAATTTGGAAAAGCTATGGCCACTTCAATTCTGCCATGCTTCCATAGTCAGCCACGGTCACATGATTTTCATTTCTAAGACTCCCTAGAAGCTTTGTTCAAGGAAAATCAACTGGGAATCTGGGAAAAAGTTAGAAGTCCTAGGCTGGCAGGTAGGAAAGTAGCTGCTGCCGAATAGGGAGAGAATGATGGGTACATGGAATTGCAGGGAAGTTGCAGAGTCCCTTGGAAAGAATGTCCAGGGATACATGACAAGCACTGTATAGATTGTACCAGGGTGTGTGAGAGATACTTCATGGATTGAGGAATTTATGTGGAAATGTGAGAGTTGCGCAAAGGTGTGAAGGAAGTGCAGTGAGGGTCAGGGAAGATGAAGTAAATGAGTGAGATGATGAATGGTAGGTAAATATTTCTAAAAAGATAATCCAATAGGTCATAGATTATCTAAATTCCTTCATAAATAGCAATTGCCCCTACGAATCTGGGTCCTCATTTTACTGACCTCAGAAGTATGGAAGGCTGAGTCAACCTTGAGCTGGTCAGAATCAAATCTTTGGCAGTTGGTAGAATTAGCCTATAATACTGCATGTCACCATGGTATGGGCAAACATATTTGATCTTATAACAAAGTAATGGGTAAAAATGCAAATATTTCTGTTTTATTACTGTTCTGTTTGTCAGTAGTACTAACATTATGGTAGAAGGGAGATACAAGCTTAATAAATTAATCCTTAAGCATAAGAAAACTGTGATATCTCAAACTGTTGGAAATACCTTGTGGATTTCCTTCTTCAACTGCATCCTTCCTTCTGGGTTCACAATAATCTTAGCTTTTTATGACATCCAAATTGGGGAAAGAAAAGCTTAATTATTTTAAGCATAGTTTGTTCCATTTCAAATTAGAAATTCAGGGTGCCCCCAAGATACTTTGCAGTCTCAGATAAAGAACAAGTTTTCTTTCCTCGATTCCATATACAGAAACTAACTGGAATAGATGAGCCAAGTGGCCATAAATGCTGACTCTTGTACTTCATATGATTATAGAGCTGGAATCAATGATTACTGTGGATGGACATGAAGATGTCATTTTTAACCACTGCTTCCATCAATTCAAAAGCTAGATGAACACCTTAGTCATAAGTAATAAAATGGGAAAATAAAGGAAAGTTTGCTTAAATAGACCCTTGTGCTAAAATACAAAATTTGTAAAGGGAAGCAAATTTTCTGAAGAATTAAGCAAGTTAAAGGTTCAAAGACTGAGGATGATGTAGAGACTTTTTTCATATCACTAATACCATAATGAAAGTTATACCTGACTCGAACTTATATCATACAACTTCCATGGCATAAGTTAATGTATTGTGAAAGAGCTAAATTTTCCCAAAGGTGGCATGTTCCTGGAATAAAGGGCTCATTTTGGAAAAACATTGCAAAGAATATATTATAAACTGACATCAACAAAAGTAAAGCCCAGAGTTTTGATTTGAAGATCCTCATGAATTTCTTGCTGCATACAAAAGTATTTATTAGCAGAGTTGTTTCACAATAACAAAGAAGTCCAGTCTCTGGTAAACCTGATAATCTTTCCTGAAAGCAGATGGAGCATCAGATGGCAGATTAACAGCCAACCCCAATCATCAGAAATAGTAGTTATACATATATTAGCACACAACTGAATATGCAATATCTTATATACTGCATTGAATTGCTGACATGTGCTCTTTGCCAGTTTTTTAATTAACCATTTTTCAAAAGGAGGTAAATAAGACTTTTGATAAATTTGGAGAAATTTGCTTCTTCTATCTATTAGTTACATTTTCAGACGCACACACACAGGTGTGAGTGTGTTTTGTGGCTTATTAAAGCTATTTTTGAAAAAAAATGTTTGATAACATGGAGGGAGCACATACAAACCAGCTACATTCAAACCACAACGTTTCCAATTCCCAGCCTGGAAAATATGCTTTATGCTTAAATATGCTGTTAATGGTCCAAGCAGTATTCTATGTAAACTCCTACACACCATAAAATCTTTTTTGAAGGCTTGGATAACCCTTATATTTGTTAATCAGTTAATGCAAACTCTAAAATTTCAAAAGTGGAAATATTTGAAAACTGCTGAAATTAACATTTGTATTAATATTATTATTAAAATAATATACAGTATATGGCTGCCCAATCAACACCATGTGACTACGAGTGGCCATTCATTCATTAATTAATACATATATACATATCAAATACATATATACAGTATGTACATATCAAAGACACAAATATAAGAAATATTTTTATTTGTACATTTAAGTAATGTTAATTCTCTATATCTTCCTTCATGGGTCTAAACCCAATCACAGGTCCATAATAGGAATTCAGCTCATCTCTTCAGAGTAAAGAAATACAAACAATTTGATTGCCGGAGTGGCTAGTGATAAAACAGAATTACAGTACCTTTGCAAGTAAAGCATTTAATGTGAAAATGCTTGGCCTGAACGCGAAGTACTTCTCCTTTACATTGCTCCCCACATTTGTGGCAGTGGATGACAGGCTTCTCTGTGGGATGAGGAGGCTCCTGAGGATGGGCCACTGGGAAAACAAAATTTGTATATTAAATGTACACACTTTTTTACTTCTAATAAAAAATTACCAAAAGAAGACATGTTTTTTAAAAATATATATTATATAATGCTCATTGTATCATATTGTATGATATTTCAAAGTCATTTCCTCATGCCAGACTAGACCATAACATCCTATCAATTGGATTTGAAAATTACATTTTCTGGGATGTTAAGCCAAACTAGGAAAATTTCAATCTATTTTCAAAAGCTTCTGCATGAGATTATTTCAGAACTCTTGGAGAAAAGAGGGAGAGGCAGAGATAGCTAGAAAGGTCCGCCATTAACAGTTGTCTGTAGTACAACTACAGTGCCCGCTTTCAGAGGGCAGCGACAAAGAACTCATGTTTTATGCTTTAGCACAGGCTTGCCCAACCAGGGCCCATATCCTGGACAGCTGGTAATCTGGCCCCAAAAGATCGTAAAGTTTTAACATCATTATGTGATTTATATACATTATAAATGTATTATTTATTTTATAAACAACCCAATTTTTCTTCACTCAAGGCAACCCCGGCCAAAAGGTTGGACACCCATCCTCTAGCACACCTAGCACATCCTAGTATCTTCCAAGTCTTTAGAAGATAAATCACATTATGTTGACCAAGGCATTATAGCTAGTCCTTAAGGGTATTATAATTCTGAACATTTATAAAGAACTTGGCTATGAGAGTGTTTAAATTGCTACCTTTACTTCAATGGATGAATAATTTCAAAGACTAGAAAAAATAAAATATGTTTCTACAAGAGATAGTTTCAAAACTATCAGTTCAAAACAAGTCAGAATTTTTTGTTCATATGACATAGTCAGCAATAACCATTGCTAGATTTATTAGCAATGTCCACTGGAAGGAATCATGGAAAACAATTGGAATGTCCTATGAAACCTGTTTTTTTTTTTGTTTTTTTTTTTGCTAATTTACAGGAATTCTAGAGAATTCTAATTCATTATGCCTGTGAATAATGAATGGTTCTATTTTTTAAAGGAATTTCATTTTCATTTTCTGCTTTAAAGCACTTTATACAGAATAACGGAAAAAACAATGCTTTATTTTTCTAAACAAATGACTAGAACCTAATTGCTATGAATACAAAACGATTTCCCTCTTTTCATCCTCCGACTAGTAGTTTTGGGATTCTATTTACAGCCCTCTGTTATTTAATCCATGTAAGTACTGAAGACTCAAAGGAATGCCTACTAATATTTTAATTAGATAATTATTTCTAATAAAGACTTTGATGCAACATAGCCTTCAATAAGCTGCCCTATGTCTAAGTAAAAAAGTTCTATTTCTGAAACTTAAGGACTGGGTTATTAGCTTCCCCCCCAAAACATGATGAGAATAATTAGTATCAGTGGTGACACATTATTTATACAGTACAAAAGAGTAAATGGGTGTATAAAAGGGCAAGCCCAAGGTATTAAAAATAACTTTATTCATTTAGAATCCATTAACATGAAAACTCCAACGTGTAGAACTTGCAGCATAACTGCCTGATGTCAGTTGCTTAGATTCTAAGAAGTTTCTGTAATGTTGGTGACATTTAGTAAAATAATTTTGGAATTATTCCAACCATGCTATAGCAGTGTAAGAATTACAATTGCACAAGTATGACTCTAATCATAAATAAAACATGAGTCCTGAAGATTAAAGGAAGGAGGAGGTACTGTATGAGCCCAGAAAGTCGGTAGTAGCTTCACTTCAAAAGATATTCATTAAAATCAGCCAGGGCTGCTTTAAGATAAATTGTTGTCTTATCACAATCATGGTGCTACAGTTGTAAAGAGGAAATTCTGGTTTTCTGCTAGTAATCTTAATGAGCTCAATAACCATATACAAAGTTCATAACAGGTACTGATACCTGCAAAGGCAGTATGTGTGGTGCTTCTAGCTACAAACTTACATTCCTTTTTATATCAAAAATACCCAAACCAGGAAAGATATTTTATTTATTCCCTGCCTTTCATTCCAGAGCTCAGGGCAGCCTTCATATCACTACCTTGTCCTATTTTAATCCACAACAAATTCCTAAATTGCCTCTGTTCTCCATCCAACCTTATTAGAAATCCCCATTAGTAGTATAAAAACTACGGTAAAGTAGTAACAAAACATATACAAAACCATGTGATCTTCATGACCCTCAAAAATTGGCCACTTTTCCCTAAGGATAGGACTGGCCCTATTATTTCACTTGATCTGTATTACTTTTCCAGTAAAATTGCAAAAGTGGATAAATAGAAGATAATACTTAGCTAAAAGAACAGGAAAGCTTATGCTAGACTAGACCAATGAAATTAAATGGGCATATTTCTAGAAACCATTATATGAATAAACAAATAGCATATTTTCCTTCTGTATCATCCTGTTAGAAAATAATAACATCTCCCATTTCTTCTCCTTCTTTTCCTCTTATTCTACTTCTCTTCAAATCAGTCAGACTCAGAATTTAACCTTAACTTGCCCACCTGAATAAACAGTATGAAAAAAGAATATTCATTCCACTGATATTTGGTTACCACCTCAACAGTGATTTGGCTTCTTTCAGTGCCATTTCATATACTGCAAAATGTCAACAAAAATGCATTTCTGTGTAAGAATTTACCCTGTTGTACACAATACTATACTATAACACAATATGCTATCCAAGAAATGTGTTCTATTCATTTCTCATAACCTTTTAGCCAGTATGATAGATTGAGTTGCAATGAATAATTGGAGTTTCCAGACTGGGAAAGGTTGTATAAAGTGTGACCATTGTTTATAGTGTGTGCATACACTGCTGCAGAGGTGGGTTTCTCGCCCTGTTCCAACCGGTTCGGTTGGAACGGGGATGGTAGCGTCCTTGTGCACGCGCGCGTGTGCACGCGCATGCATGCGTACTAGCGTCTGTGTGATGCTCCAGCTGCTCCTGGAGGATCGCGCAGGCGCTGTATGCGTCCTGTGCATGCGTGGAAGCGCAGAACTCGTCAAAACTGGGTAAGGAGCGCGGGCGGGCTGGCCCTTCGCCGTTCCCGGAAGTTACTTACTTCCGGGTTCGCCGACCAACCGGTTTGCAGGGACCGCCGCGAACCGGTTGAAACCCACCCCTGCACTGCTGCATATATAGTGTGCTCTCATGCTTTGATTTATACCAGAATTGTACAATCTGCAGCAACAAGGCTATACGTGTTCCTAAAGGCTTAGATGGGCCTTAACAAACCTTTCAGCTACTATTGGGCTGGATTATAGCAATAGCAATAGCAGTTAGACTTATATACCGCTTCATAGGGCTTTCAGCCCTCTCTAAGCGGTTTACAGAGTCAGCATATTGCCCCCAACAATCTGGGTCCTCATTTTACCCACCTCGGAAGGACGGAAGGCTGAGTCAACCTTGAGCCGGTGAGATTTGAACAGCCGAACTGCAGAACTGCAGTCAGCTGAAGTAGCCTGCAGTGCTGCACTCTAACCACTGCACCACCTATAATTTTTCAATGTAATGTAGAAAGGAATTTATGAAATATGAAATAAAGGGGGATGATATGAGATAGAACTCAGAACTGAGGAGAAATTTCCTGACAGTTAGAACAATTAATCAGTGGAACAGCTTGCCTCCAGAAGTTGTGAATGCCCCAACACTGGAAGTCTTTAAGAAGATACTGGATAGCCATTTGTCTGAAACGGTATAGGGTTTCCTGCCTAGGCAAGGGGTTGGACTTGAAGACCTCCAAGGTCCCTTCCAATTCTGCTATTGTATTGTTTATCTTATTAATCACAACCACTGCTATTTCTACTATAACATCTTAACCACAATGCGTTCTTTTTCATTCTTTCTATTTTTTACTTAAAAGTGCTTCAGTATACAATCAAAATCTTTAGATATATATAGAATATATTTTTCCAATAGCTGGAGGACTTCAGTCGAACATTGTCTTTGTTGTCCTACTAAGTGTGCTCTGCTACCCTTGGCTGTCATTCACTCTCTGTTGTAACTAGCTCTTAGATTTTTTTTTTTATTCTTCAAGCATATCAAATGTACCATAGGTCATATTGACCTCTGACTCAATCTAAATAGTCAAATGTGCCAGGTAAGCAGTTTGTGCTTACTGTATCTGAATGGAACAGATTCCACTTTGGTAGGAATGCAAATAATCTAATGTGAATGAGGAATTCTGAAATATCAAAAAGAAACAACAGCTGCGTGAGTGGAAAATATCCACGTGATGCCTTTCATTAGGCCAACTGGATACAGAGGAAATGATTGCAACAAGTTTTAAAGTGTTATGATTTTACTAGGCAGGAACTAGGCCTAATAAAGAAGGATTGGAAGAAAACATAACTGGTGATTAGTCACCAAGAGCTGTGTGAGTGCCTCTGGGGGCATGTTAAGCAGTCTGGTTTACAACCTGAGACTTTCCTCTATTCTCTCTTTAATAATTTTCTGGTAAAAATCAAAGTCATGTGGGAATAGGTAATCATAGTGCTGGAAGGGGCCTTGGAGGTCTTCTAGTCCAACCTCCACATTGGAGTAGAGGAGGCAGGAGTACTTATACCATCTTGGACAAATGGTTGTCCAATCTTTTCTTGAAAACCTCCAGTGATAAAGTACTCATGATTCCGAAATGCAAGCTATTCCATTGATTAATTGTTCTCACTATGAGGAAATTTATCCTTATTTCCAGGTTGAATTTCCCTCTGATGAGGTCCCCTCCATTGCTTCTTGTCTTGTGGTCCTTGACTTAGAACCACAATTGGAACTGGAATTTTGGTGATTGAGCAAAACAATCATTAAACAAGACTGCAATCACATGACTGCTTCGCAACCAAAATCCCAGCACTCTTGCTTGAAGTCAACAAGAGATTTTATGAAATAAGCAAAGGCAGTACCAGGAAGTACCAGGGTGCCTCAGTGAATGTTGGGGGGAGACCCAGAGAGGCTCTGCTCAGGAACTGAAAATCCTCCCTGTTGAAATCCAAGCAGGATTTTCAGCATCTGAACAGAAAGACACTGGTAAATACCCTATGCTGGGCTTTTTATACCCACATGAAGCACCTCACAGTCTTTCATTTACTATGCTGCCTGAGTGGAGATTCCAAGCTTGGATTTGGGCTTCCTCTTGTCGCTGGAAGTTGGTTGAAAGAGCTGCCTGCTGAAGGAGTTCAGCTCCCCTTCATGCACGACTGGAACTGCTTCAGCAAGATACAGGAACAGAGCTTTTTTCTACATCCTGCCAAAGAAGTTCAGCAAGCAGTTCTTTCAGCCATCTCCTAGAGATGAGCTGGATTCCTCTTGGTGTGAGGCAATAGCTTGAAAGTATCGGGGGGAAGTTGGGGGAAACTGGCATAGAAGATTGAAAATGACATGATTGAGGGACACTTTGCAACTGGATGTGTCAACAGTTGCCAAGCTCCCAGATCATGATCATGTGACCGTGGGATGGTGCAGTATTTTGTGATGGCATAAAGCACCCTTCCCAAGGTTGTTGTAATTCCATACCATCATTATTAAATGAATTGTTTTAAGTCAAGAACTACCTGTACCTCTGTGAACAGATAAAACATCTCTAACACATTACTTTAGGAAGCCTTATCTGCTACCATTAATCTTTCACCAAGGTAAAGCCATATTAGTAGAAGCATCTATAACAGTGTTTCTCAACCTTGGCAACTTGAAGATGTCTGGACTTCAACTCCCAGAATTCTGTGTACTCTGTGGTCAGTAGGCATCCTTAGTTTTTAGATCAGTGTTTCTCAACCTTGGCAACTTGAAGATGTCCGGACTTCGACTCCCAGAATTCCCCAGCCAGCATTCGCTGGCTGGGGAATTCTGGGAGTTGAAGTCCGGACATCTTCAAGTTACCAAGGTTGAGAAACACTGATCTATAACAAGCAAAACATCCCTGCATATGATATTTAATGACATTCGTCATTTCCAATAGGTTTATCTTGATTTCTATAAGCAATATCTTGAAAGACGTCACAAGTTCTGAGGAGGAAGAATTTAACAGGGAAGCCAGAAAACTTCTGACTGTGAAGAGTTTGTGCAACTTTCATCTCAGACATAAAAGCCTCTCAACTGCACATTCAAATGGAGGAGAAGAGATGAAGGGAGGATTTAAAAAATGATATAATTTTTAGCAATTGATCAGCAAGTCGGACTACTATATCAACATCTAGTTCTTTTTGTGCACTTGATTTTAACATAGAGACAATGGTGACAATTATAAGCTTTTCTTCGGTAACTACTTACACATGATGATAAATTATTTGCAATTGATCTCCAACTTGCTTTGTTTTACAAATTAGTCTATTATGATTAAAGCAGTTGATTAGCTTAGATACAGAAAAATTAACATGACAAGGATTCATGCACACACACACACACACCCTATCTAGAGTGAAAAGTGACCTAGGGAGGGTCAATAAGACATTTGTATCAGTAAAATAAACACATATTTGAGTTTTGCATGTCCATAAATCTAATTAATACACAGAAACAACAAACAACTCTTTACATTTGGGAATACAACTTTCATAATTCTTCATATTGCCAAAGCTAATGATACTTATATTTCCAAACATATGGTAGGGATCAGGTTTTCTACTTTGTTCTAATAGCTGCTCACTTTACACTAACATTCAAACATTTACTGAACATTTGTATTAAGCATCAACCCTATTAAGTCTGATGGGATTTTATTTTATTTCAGAGCACCTTGTAATTAAATGGATGTAACATTCTTTATTCATCAAACATTGAATGTTTGATACACAACACTCTGAAAGAACTACTAAGCTCTTATTCTAATTCTAGATAACCTGGCAAAAAATAAAAGGAACCTAGAAATAATAACAGCATTGTGGTTTCACTCATGAAAGTGACCTTATGCATTATAAATTTTAACAAGGCATTCAACTGATAAGATCCAGTTGCCAGTTCCTGACACCTATTTAATAGGTTGCACATTACAACATATTAGTCACTCCATATAATGATTTTGAACATCTCATGCAGCTTTTTAAGACACAACCTATGATTGTAATACTATGTAATAATCTACATTTTTCCATTTTGTATTACAATAACATTGATGGCTCCAATAATGAGTTCTAGATTGTGTTTAACATGATAGAACATAACATCAGGTTAAAACACACAATTACATATATTTTTTGGTAAATGCCTATAATTAATATCAGCCCAAACCACCTATGAATAAAAAATTGTTTAAAACATTCTGTAAAATGTAAGAAGAGAAGGTGTAATATGTAATATGTTGTATGTATGTATATGTATATGTATATGTTGTGTGTGTGTGTGTGTGTGTGTGTGTGTGTGTGTGTGTGTGTGTGTGTGTGTTTGTAGATTTTCAAGGGTATAGGTACGAAAGTCTTGGCATATTCGGGTCTTTTCCTGTGTAAGATTGAATTTTATTTCTGCGTACTTACTGATCTCTTTCTGCACAGGGTCACTATTCCCCTCAGACAATGAAGTGACAAAGACAATGAGGTTACTGCTCCTAGCTTGGCCATTATTCACCCAGAAAATGAGAATAAAAAATTGAATTTTAACCTTTAACTGCAACAATTTAGAATAGAATATGGACTATAATATTCTTTATTGGTCAAGTATGATTGGACAGACAAATATTAATATTACATTTATTTTTATCTGTGCTGTAAGCAATAATCAGTGTGAGAAAATGCTGATGATCCAAACATGTCTAGAGTGCATATATTTGTTAAGATCAGCACTTCACATATAGGACAGCAGGCAGCTTTTCCCAGATATAGTGATACAGCTTGAAAATGACACCAGGCAGAAGAAAAGGTGAAGCTCATATTTTACAGTAAGGAGCTGTTTTTACAAACCTCCATTTAGAGAATCATACACACGTCCAATTTATTTGCCAGGCATTCTGAAAAGGATTCTAAAAGAAGATAAACACCCTCCAGAATGCATAACACTGATCTTCGAATACAGGACTCGCCATTCCTACTAAAGAGTGATCTATAGAGAGTTGCAATCATAAGTCCATTACTGTACCAATATGTGGTAATAAAAGGTTTGTTTGGAGTAAAGATGTATCCGAGATCAGAAAATGTTGCTTTCACTGCCCTAAAGCACATAACACAACCTTATATAATTATACCTGAAATTAATTTTAAACCAAATGGCATTGTTACCATCTTCTCTAATTATCCAACTTCTGAATGCCTTAATGTAGTTGTGGTACAGCTTTAATGCACTTGATTTTTTTCATGATGTCATATAAGGGGACACACTGGATGTACAGATCATTTATTGAAGGAACATATATACTGTATTGAGATAAACAAATAAATTATCAACACACAGAACACATATTAGAAATCTACTCTTGCTGGAGGGTATAATAACAGAATCTTGAAAACTTGAGAGCATCTCTCCGCCTCCTACTCTTATATTTATAATAAGGAACCTCAAGATTGGACAGTGTTAAGTTTCTTTTTCATTCATTCCTCCCTTTAAGGGTTAAGCTGATATTATCTAATGCTGCTGAATTCTTCTTTAAGACAGTCTCTATATTCTTCTGCATCATACAAATCAGTGTTACCATTCTAACAAATGCAAATGTTTGTATTAATTGATTTAAGTGTTGAACAAATAATTTGGTAAAGTCTATAATAGGCCAGAATCAAATGATGGCCACAGAGGGGCAAAAAAATCTGAACTCTGCCCCTAACTTTGATCCTGTGATGTTTGTTATGTGGATTGGGATCAGCATCTTAGGGAACCTCATATTTCCTTGCTTTTCTTCTCTATGCTATTATTTAGGTGTGATAAACCTCTGGAGAATACCAGCTTTCATGAACTTAGTCTGTATATTCCACAAACACAAAGTGCCCCTTAAATTTAGATGAGGAAAGATTTTAAAAAGTAGATGTGAAAGAAAAACTCTGCCATGTTATTTTTTTTAATCTTTGTTCTTTTTATGAAATTCTTTGTTTCTGAAGTATCTTTTGAAAATGTACTTGAATTTAATATACCTCATTATTTACTATGTCTCTTAAATTGTTCTATAATTGTGGAAAAACTAGAACTAGTTATAAATATAATCCTACTTTATTCACAGTAAATATTCTTTGAACAGTATTATCTGCAGTGGAGAAATTATTTGAGAGAAAAGAAATTCTGCTAAAGACATCTATATAAAATATTCAATCATTTCCTGAATTTTATACTGATGCATATTTTCAAAATGCTTAGTATATATGCATCACAGGTGCTAACTTGTGCAGTCAGGGAAATACTAGAGGCCTTGTTTGGAAATAACACGTTTATTTCTAACAGGACATTGTTAAATTGCCTGTTACGTTGACAGTGCCAGAAGCAAATGTAAGAATAGCAGTATTAGGTATGGGCCAATGAACAAAGAAAAAGGAGAAAAGCCAGAGCAAGTTGTGGAACTTAATCTTAGAAGTCAACTGCATAAAATTATGTGATGATTGTTCTTCTTCATAATTCCAGTTGGGGTATAAGATACCACCATAAAAGTTAATTAAATTAATTTATTATTCAAATGAAGTCGTGTTCTCTACAAAATGCCACAGCATTGGCGACATTATGAAACAACAGACACAAGCCTCAAAGTATTATGAAACAGGGTCTACTTATAAATCATGATAACATCTGCAAGATGGATGCCCTTCTAAGAAACAAAATTGCTACAGAATTTAGAATTAAGGTTCACACGTGCTTTATACATTGGCTAACTTTGGTAGTAAAGCAATCTCAAGTTATTATGACAATTTGATATTCTCTTGTCAACCTGAGAACTCAGACTGTTGACTCCCACTAAACAAGTGATGTTAATAGAGCAGTGGTTCCCAAACTTGGCAACTTTAAGACTTGTGGACTTCAACTCCCAGAATTCTCTGCTGGTTGGAGAATTCTGGGAGTTGAAGTCCACAAGTCTTAAAGTTGCCAAGTTTGGGAACCACTGTAATAGAGAACTGCCAATTTGAGGGAATGTCCATGAACATATTGTGTTACACAAGGTTTCTAATTCTAACTGATGGGTGGATGTTCAAAACACAGATAGAAATAGATGAGTACATATAATCTGATTCTGTTTTTTATTGCCTGCCCTTATAGGCAAGGAAAAAAATGTCATTGGATACATCTAGAAAGGAGAGTTTAGAAAAATAAATTTGGAACATCAATATACATTTCAATGAATAAGATTAATGTGAAAAGAAATGAAACAATGGTGTCAGATACACATATATAGTATATTTTATTTCCATTTCACTATGTGAAGGCACTTAGTATTTATTTTATTAAAATGAAACTTGGGAGTTTTATGACTGCCCACTTAATTTGCATAATTAATTTTTCCAGAATGTTCAGAAGGAATGGAGTTTCACCTAGGCAACAGAAGCAAAAACGTAAAAATCAATCTATTCCTTAAATGAAGTTCTAATATGCAATATTAGAACGTGTGTGCTGAATTCTGCAGAGGTTTTACTAAGTGATTTTCCACAGCAGCATAGCCTTTGTGTGGGACAGAATGTCGGTGGGTGTAGTCTATGGTTCAAGTGTGGTATCTGCAGCTGGAAAAAAGCAACTATGGAACATTCAATAGTAAAGCCATTCCTAATCATCACTAATTCTTGGCAGTAAGATGAATGTTTCAGCTGCTCTCTTATTCTTCTGATATTAACAAGACTCAAATACATACCTAACAGGAAGAACATATGCTTTGCATACAATTGTTTTCTAGATTCACTCCTGCCACCTATTTCCATCTAGGAAAGTTTTTGGGAGAAATGTTCTGCCTAAATTTAGAAGTGCCAAGGGGAGTTTTATAGGAAACAGTGAGCAAAGACTTTTTGACATTGATTATCAGTCAAAATCCCCTAGAGCCAAACTTAAATGTTTCCTTAGAAGAAAGGTTACTACTCGGTGAAGTTGTTTTAACATGAATAACTTGTTATTCAGGGGGAAACCTTCATTGAGTAGGAACCTTTCTTGACACAATCACAAACTAGACTGAACTGAAGTTGCCAACATTTTACTGGAAGAATTCCAGTACTTTTAAAGCAGACCTGACAAACTAGAATTCTGCAACATCTCCCACAATAAAAATTCTATGCAGATATATCTCCATTTTATTTCTACCAATTATGCACCAGAACTGCAAAATTAAATTAAATTATTTCACATTGCATGTTATGTTCAAAAGTTACACTTGCTGTTTTGTTAATTTAGAATTATAGCAAATACTTCTTTTAGGAGCTCAAACAGCAAACACAGAAGTTCTTCCATTTTTCTATGCAACAACAACCTTTTAAGATGGTTTATCATTTTTGGAAACAGGCAATATTTTTTTTCTAAAATGGAGGAGTGAATTTTTATTCTACAAATCTACAGAGAAATCTAAAAGTCACTAAATTAAAAGAATTGCTTCAGACTAGCATCATCTATTTCAACAGCACTTCAACTTGAAAAGAACTCTTGAACTGTACTTCGTTAGGTAGTGACCCCTAGTGTGTTTAAAATTATTCTGCCCCACTGCTTTCCTAGTAAAATTTCAAGTTAGAGATTTCAAGTTACACTTTTAACATAGGCAACTTCTAAACTGAAACTGTACTCTATTTCAACCATTCTTAAGATCTTCGCTAAACAGATTCCTCACTTTCACAGCAACCTTGGGAACAGACCTCAGAAGTAGCACCTTTAATTCAAAAAACGATTGCCTAGAAGATATCTTTTAATCATACTGCACATAAAAAACAAATAAGGAATAGACAAAAAGTCACCATGGAAAACAAATCTGAGTGCTCCCCCCCATTATTTTCCCAAGGTCTTTCAGTCTAAACCTGCAAAGTATATATGAATCAAATTACCTTTTTCTTTTACCATGACAGAAAAAAACGTTAGCAGCAGCAGCAGCAGCAGCAGCAAAAAGGCGGAAGTTCAACTGAAATGTTTTTCAAACACGGACATACATACATATGTATGTATACGTTCCTTCTTTTCCAGCAGCAATGAACAAAATAAATGCCCAGAAGGCTGGCTGTTCCAGAGAGCTATGTATTATTTCTCCCACCAGATCTGATGTAATCAAAATGCTTGGTGTCGTCTTTCTCTTTTTTAACTCTCACCACTTAGCTTTTCCCTTCTGCGTCTCTTTTATTTGTTCTAACAACACTTCATTCCCAGAGCATGAACTCTGCTCCCTCTGAATGGGAGGCAGAGAACTCAGCAACAGCCACTGATTAAGGAAGGAGAAATTTCACCATATCTAATCCAGTCCTTGGCATTACCTTCTGACAGCTAGTAAGCTAGGACTCCCTCAAGTGACAGATTTCAGAAATGTCATGGGAACTGCTTCTAGGGACAACAGGGACAGGAGAGATTTATATTAGTGTGAGCAGGCACGTGTTCTTATTGATCTCTCCTGCAGTCAAGCTAAGGGAGAAGAAAATCTGTCATATATACACAAGGCATATCAAGAAAGTTTTGTATCTTTTTTGCTTTCATCAAATACAAAACAGAAAAAATACAAAAGGTTATGCAAATAGTATATAACTCAAAGAAAATGAAATATATATATATATACAGGTATACTCATGGATACGTATATGAAAATAAAAGTTCTATATAAGCATTTCAATTAATGGTAGCATCTTTCACTGTAATCTTTCATAGCTAATATAGGTCAATAAGTGATTCTTGAAAAATTATTAAAAACTTCAACTCTGTAGATCACTGAGTAGTTGATGTTGTACATTTATCCTCCTGATGCTGAAGAGTACAGCTCCAGGTAAAGTACAAACAATCTTCTTGGTCCAAATACAGTACCGTATCAATTTAAATATGATGGGAAATATAGTTCAAGATAGCCTTGTTCATTGCTTTAAGAGATGGTTAATTTAGGGAAAGCAACTGGTGATAAAGGGCTTTCAAAGAATGTACAGAGAACTCTCCTGGTAGTCAAAGCATTTCCCCTAAAAAGCTTGAATTCTGGCACTACAGTCATCTGGTAAGTGATCATAGCCATTTGTTTGATAAAGGGACAGATGGCTGATACATTTCAGAAAGCTGAGAATTACAACCATTGTTAAATTCTATTTGCTGCAAATATTGTCAAGATTGTTGTATTTCTTTTTTAAAAAACAAATACACACTATTAAGTATGACAAAGATAAAGCCATCTGGACTTTCTTCTTCCTTTAGTCATCTAACTCTACAATTGATAAACATGAGTCAGGAGGGAAACATGCATAAGAAAATGTTGGTATTTCTTAACCAGTAGTTCAGCTTCTACAGTCACTCATAGTTAAGTAGCAGAATCAGAGCCCCAAAGAACTGACATTCCAATTCTTGTGGCTGATTAAATTACTAAAAATAGTTCTAGGGCCTCACAGCATGATAATAGGTTGAAATGTTGTGCGCTTAGAATACTGACCTGCCTTAGATATAGCAATAAACAACAGCTAATTTATTATTTATTCTATTTAAAGTATTTATATGCTGCCTACCCAGAAATACAAATAAAATAAAGTATATTGGAAAAATGAATCCTGGTATACTATTAGAAGATTATAAAACAGGAATCATTCAAACTAAGCAATTAAAATTAAGATAATTAAAAGGCACGAATAGACAAATAGGTTTTGAGTCCCATCTTAGCTTATAATAAGGAAGAAATCTGCTTTAATTCTGATATCTTATTCCATAGCATTGACGAAAGGAGAAAACTGGATGTTGTGGAATGTAAATGCAATGGGACCGTGAAAAGGTGCCCTTTGGTGATATATCAATGTGAAGTAGAAGACCTGCTAGTTGCCTGAGCCTAAGCTAAGATACTGGCTATCAATGTTTACACTTTGATATTGAATGTAACAGACAATCAACACAGCTATTCAGAACAAGGGATCATACAGGGATCTTTCAGGTGTCACTTATCTTATTACTTTGCTACTTGCATTCTAAACTAGTTATCTTCAGGAGCCACCACTGAAGAGGGCATGATCGTAATCCAACTCTGAGGTACCGTGTAGGAATCACTGAAACCACGTCCTTCTCTTCCAGAGTAAGGGCACAGCGGTTTGTTAACTCAAGCTGATAAAGGTTCCCTTTGACATGATTTTCCCAATTTTCTACCATCAATGCTGCATCCTGGACCCCAAAAGAGCAAAAGCTTCGGGCTAGCCATCCTGTTCTTCTCTCTTTAGCAATGGTTTTAGATTTTTTGCTTTCAATTTAAATTGAATAGTTTAATGTCGAACCGCATCAATTGTGGCTAATCTAAAGTATGATTAGGCATTTTACATGAAGTTGGACCATATTAACTAACTACAGTTTTCTTAGTTCAGTTATAGCACTGAAAATTCAATGATTCTTAACTGAAATAAAGGCTTCTAATTTATCCTAAGCATTCTATAAGGAATACACAATAATTAGCCTATGTTTACTATTACATACAAATTGGGCCAGTTATTTGCCATTTGTATTCTGAGCTACGAAAGAGGTCTATTACTTGGTTTTTAACATATTTTCCCAACTTGCCATAATATTCCCTCCTATTCTTGTACATTTTAAAAAGAACCAGCCTTGATTGCAATGTCCTTATTTGAAATGTTTCCCTCAGTAGAAATTATTTTCCATTTCAAAAGTTTCTGACGTGTAACAGCAACTGCTGGAGACTGGGACATTAGGTCATCAAATGTCCATGTCCCCTTTTCACATGTGATCAGGATTAACACTGTTGTGTTTCATCTCTTTTCCTGTTTCAGCCATTATCCATAGCAGCCAACTGGAGAGATAAGCAAATAAGAGTGTACTATCCACCTAACTTATAAATGAAAAAAGATTTATTAGATTTGTGACATTAAGTTCCAAGAAAGAATCCCTTACACAATAAAAGCACTGCAGAATGATAGCTTAAATAAAACTGATGGGGAAAGTCCAAGATTAGATGTATTTGTGCATGGAAAATCCAGGTGCAGGGATCCGAGCTTTACAGCTAGGGTACAGTATCTTTTTCTCTAATACCAGAGGTGTGTTGCTGCAGGTACAGCCCAGTACGGGCATATTGATAGTGGCCTGGAGCAGCTGATAGCGTACCGGTATGGTGGCTCTTTTGCCCACCTGCCCATGCTCTATACCTGTTTTTATGGCAAATGGCAAAGTGCGCACACCCACACAGCGTGTGGTGCCTGCGCGGGCCCCAACAATCAGTTGAAGGTTGTCGCAGGGGCGGTGGATTGCCCACGCATGCACAGCGCAAGTCAGGCACGTGCGCAAACAGAATGTGCAAGCATGTGATCAGCGTGCCGGTAGTGACAGTAAAAGCAACCCACCACTGTCTAATACGAATGCATGTGATCTCTAAGCCATTTTTAAGAATAGTACGGAAAGTAGCCAGACTCCTTCCATATTTGTGTTTTACAAAACAAGAGAAAGTCAGAATCTATCATTGGAGATTCTCAATCTTCCAGGTTGCCCCAAAGGCAACTAGACTTTCTTGGTTTTTCCCTTGAAAATGTTTAGGTTCTCATACAAGAAGCTTCCTCAGTTGTGACTGAATGGTGGAGAATGACCGTTGACTTACCTGAATGGTCGTTCTCTAGGCGCTGCGGGAGTGTCCAAGCACGGGTTAACATCAGCTTGCTGACCAAGGATTGAGTTTAGTATTTTTTGTAGCTCTGCCTCCTGCGCTCCTGAGGCTTAGTTTCAAAAAACGAAAGCGAGTCCAAAAAGGTCGTAGATGGAGATGCAGAATGTCCCCGACTGGAGTACAGAACCCCGTGGGCACTTATTCGGGTGGGGTTGGACATTCCCGCAGTGCCTAGAGAATGATCATTCAGGTAAGCCAACGGTCATTCTCTTAGGCGCTGCTTGGAGTGTCCAAGCATGGGACATGCCAAAGCTATGCCGTCCCGGGGAGAATTGCCCAAGCCCGCGGGAGTCGCGATGATCTGCTGCAGAACTCTTCTCCCAAAGGATGCTTCAGCGGAGGCAAAGACATCAAGTCTGTAATTATTGATGAATGGAGATGGACTGGACCACGTAGCGGCTCGACATATCTCCTCAATGGATGCTTGCATAGCCCACGCAGCTGAAGTTGCGGCGCTCCTCGTTGAGTGCGCTGTGATGCGAGAACAGCGACCTGGCCTGCTGTTCATAGGCTATCTTGATGTAAGCACGTATCCATCATCCTATGGTAAAGGGTGACTTTCCTGCCCATAGAGACTGGTTGGAAAGATATGAAGAATCCCTCCGATTTGCAGAAGAAAGCCATCTGTTTCATGTAAATACGGACCGCTCGACGGACATCAAGCTTATGCCACTGCCGCTCTCTTGGATGTCTGGGGCCTGGACAAAAGTCTGGGAGAACAATTTCCTGTGACCTATGGAAAATGCTGTTAACTTTAGGCACAAAGGCCGGGTCCAATCTGAGAACTACTCTGTCCGAATGCACAATGCAAAGGTCACCCCTAACTGAGAGGGTGGCCATCTCGGATATCCTGAGGGACGAGGTGATGGCAACCAGGAAGGCCATTTTAAGGGTCAGATGTCAGAGTTCAATGGTTCGAAGCGGTTCAAAGGGAGGTGCGGATAGAACTTGTAGCACGACCGATAAGTCCCATGTTGGGTACCTGTGGATGACAGGAGGACAGAGATTGGTAGCTCCCTTGAGGAAGCTACGGTGTCTGGTAAGCGGCAATTGAGAGTACGTGGACAGGATGGTGGCCAGAGCCGCAGTCTGACGCCTGAGGGTGTTAGGGGCGAGGCCTTTGTCCAAACCCTCCTGCAGGAAGTCCAGGTTCTGCAGAATGGTGGCAGAAGAGGCCACAATCTGATGAGTGTCGCACCAGTGAGAGAAGGAAGCCCATGTAGCCTCATAGATTCTGACAGAAGTGAGCCGCCTGGAGGCCTGGATGACTTTGTTGGACAACCTGCTGAATCTCAGGATGTCCCCCTCAAGTGCCAGATGGCCAGCTGCAGCCACTGGAACTCTGGATGACGAATGGGCCCCTGGCTGAAGGAGATCTGATCCTGAGGTATGCGCCAAGGTGGACTTACAGACAAACTGACCAGATCGGTGAATCAGGACCTCCTGGGCCAGTGGAGCACTACAAGCAGCACTTCTGCTCTCTCTGACAGGATCTTCACCAGGGGAATCAGAGAAAGAGGCGGAAATGCGTACAAGAGTCCTGGTGGCCACAGTGACCAAAGAGCGTTCATCCCCTCCGCCCCGGGGCAACGGAACCTGGTGAAGTACCGGGGAAGCTGGGTGTTGGCTCGAGTCGCAAACAAGTCGACCTGCGGGCGGCTGAACCTCCGCGCCAGCTGACAGAATAAGGCTGAATGAAGACGCCATTCTGAGCTCCGGATGGTGGTCCTGCTCAATCAGTCTGCCGTCAAGTTGTCCCGAAATCTGATCTGCCCGGAGGGAATTCAGGAACCTTTCTGCCAAGCGGCCTAGCACCCCCGCTTCTGACATCAGGGCCAGAGACCGCGTGCCGCCCTGATGGTTGATATGCACCTTTGTGGCGATGTTGTCTGTCAGGATCAGCACGTCGTGGCCCTCGATCTGACCGCGGAAATGGTGTGTGGCTAGCCTGGTGGACCGGAGCTCCAGCCAGTTGATGTTGTGGGCGAGCTCCGCCTGCGACCACTGGCCCTGGACCACCTGAGTCTGGAGGTGAGCGCCCCAGCCAAAGAGGCTGGCATCCGTCGTTATGACCAGGCGCTCCGGTTCCTTGAAGCAGCAGCCCTTCAGAAGAGCATCCATCTGCTACCACCTGAGGGATCGTAGAACCTTCGGAGGTAGACACACTCTCCTCTTGGAGTTGCTGGCCTTGTGCCTCTGGAGCGGCAGCAGAAACCACTGGAGCTCTCGCGTATGCAGTCGTGCATACAGAACCACTGAGATGCACGATACGAGTTTCCCCAGCAGCTGGGAGAGGGAAACTAGTGATGCTGATCCCGCCGACCGGATGGATCTCACCAGAGACCTGATGCTGTCTATTCTCCCCTTGGTGAAGGTCCGAGGGGCCGATGATAGCCAGAAGGGGAGGGCCCTGTACTGGAAGTGCTGGTTGGCAAACTGGAACCTCAGGAACTTGCGATGCGCTGGGTGGATCGGAACATGCAGATACGCCTCCTTCAGATCTATCGAGGTCAAGAGGTCATCCTGCCTGGCGCAGCCCAGGATGGTCTGAAAGGACTGAATCTTGAAGTGCTTGTACGCCATATGCTTGTTGAGTTTCTTGAGGTCCAGTATTGCCCTTACCCCCTCCCCGGAGGATTTGGGAACCAGAAACAGGATGGAGTAGAAACCCCTGCCCTCCTGGCTCTCGGGAACCTTCTCTATAGCCGCTATCTCTAACAAGTGATCTATCTCTGCCGTCATGGAACTTGTGGGCCGACCTGGGAGTGGGGCAACGGACAAAGGTCCTTGGAGGGAAGGAAAGGAATTCCAGGTTCAAGCCGTGATGGACCGTGTTCAGAATCCAGGTATCCGTTGTGGTCTCCTCCCACTGGTTGGTGTAAAGTTGGAGACAGCCGCCAATGGGAGGCTCCCGCTGATGGTCACTTCGACTTCTGGAAGGGACGGTTGGAATACCCCCCCCCCCCATGGAATGGTTTGCGGAAGCCCTGCTGTCTGTTTTTATCTCTGAAGGAGGATTTGTCCTGGGTGTGGTCCTGTGATT
This sequence comes from Thamnophis sirtalis, assembly GCF_051295495.1. NCBI lineage: Eukaryota > Metazoa > Chordata > Lepidosauria > Squamata > Natricidae > Thamnophis > Thamnophis sirtalis. Next base: position 56,703,592 of record NW_028261391.1, read on the forward strand.
GTTGTCCCCCTCCCCGGGGGGGGAGGTGGAAGGCTCAGGGCTTCGAAAGGAACTGCGGCAAAAGGGCTGCCCATTGCACTTGTCCTTGGACTCTGTTAGAAAGGGGTCCAAGGCCTTTCCGAACAATTTTCCTCCCTTAAATGGAGCGGAAGCTAGTTTCCACTTGGCTTTCACGTCCGCCTCCAATGGCGAAGCCATAGCAGACGGCGTGAAGTTACGTTGGAGGCCAGTGCTCTAGAAGAGAACCTGGTGGCGACAAGGGAGGCATCGGCAGAATATTCTACGGCCACTATGATTTTATTGACGTCCTGTCTAGCTCTGGTATTGCCCACAGGGAGGCCGGCCAACAACTTACAAACCAGAACAGAGCCACTCTACCAAATTATGAGGAGGACACTGAAGCCTTCATGGCCCATGCCGTGGCCTGGTGGGTCTTATGGGAGACTGACTCTGCCCTCTTGTCTTCCACTTTTAAGCCCTCCAGTAAATCAGCCGGAAGGGCAGAATTAGACGTGAGGGAGACAATGGGGTCATCTACCTGTGGAAGCTCCAGAGGGGCCTCCATGGAAAAGAGCTTCTTGTCCGTACCACTAGGATTGGCCATGGTGCCCGGCTGGGCCCAATGACGCTGAATGAGGTCTAAAAACAGCTGAGGAGCTGGGACCAGATCCAGAGGAGGGGGAGCCTCCTTGAAAAGTCCCGCACCTGGGTCCTGGGGCCCAATGGTGTCCTTGGTACCCTGAGCCGAAGGCGCCTTCTCAGCTGGCACCAGCAGACCCATTTGGGGTGCCGTCGCCCTAGCCTTGGTTAGGATAGCCCTAAACATGGAGGGGTTGAAAAGACTTGAAGAGGCAGGCACCTCAGGGACGGAATTCTCATCTTCTGAGAGGTCCGGAGCGTCTTGCTCCACCTCCTCCCCATCGGATACCTCACTGATCCCAGTAGGGGCCGAGGAAGCCTCCCTAACAATATGCTTCTCGTTACAAATGAATCAAAAGCCTCTATACCCAAACAGAAAAAGTATTGGAATGCTCAAAAATAGAAGTCATAAGAAGTCATAGAAGTCAGCGCCCAATTAAAACATGAATGCTTATATATTTTTAAATTTATGATCTGTTTCAGAAAAAGAACAACTTTAACTGAAGCTTGACAATTGGTATTTTTACAGACTTGCTAAGGTATTTTTGTTCTTGTCAGTATAGAAGTGGTGTAACCCTTTCTTCTTCTAGAATGTTTTTCAGCTGCTTTCTGCCCTGCAAAGTTCCCCTATCCAAGGACTGATGACCCAAACTTGTTAGCGCCTGAACATCTACTGAACTGATCTCTAGCACTGTTTCTTAACTTTAAACTGATTCACAAAATTCTGGCTGGAGAATTCAGAGAACAGAGTCCACCAAGATTAAAATTGAGAAACTCTGGTTTACAGCATTGCCAAGAGAATTGTTCCATTTTATATTTAGTTCCATTTCCCATCCTATTTAGACAACTAGTGAAATACCTTGTCCTCAAGTATAATATGGCAATGATGTAACGAAAGCTGAAGTACATTCTTATTCCATCTGTTGTCACATCAATTCTAAGTAGTTTCAGTTTCAAATGGAGAGAGGGGGGGGAGAGGGAGGGAAGGAGGGAGAGAGAGAGAGATGTAAGGTTGAAACAGATTGTAGAATTAATTATGGGCCATTGACTTTTTGGAAGAAGCAAGAAAAAGGCATGCAACTAATCTATAAGGGTTTGACAGATGATTTGTCTTTGAACTGGAAGTCTGAAATGATTAAGGAGACTGGCTGAAATACTGGCAGTTTATAAGTTTTAATCATCCAAAAAGGAAATCTGCCACATTGAGTCACATGCTACACTTAGCAGTGATATGTTTAATTTGACCTCACTCAAATCACAGAGGAAATATTTACTTCTGGTCATCTTCTCTTCAGAGAAGAGGAGTCTTCTTGTAACTATTACTGTAAAACTTTGGCCCACCAACAGTCACATTACAGTTACTGAACTATATGGTGAAGTACATTCTTTCAATTAAGGAAGTATATAAAAAAGGAGGGGGGGTCAATATTGTCCACATTTTAAAAAATATTTGTAGTACATTGATGATAGCATGGTCTGTTGGTCCATATATGAATTTCAGGACAGCCCGTGTATTGCAGGATTGAGTCTACATTTAAATTCACTATATATTATGTCAACATAAAAACTACTTCTTTGCATTGTGGTTCACAGCTTAAACTTGCCAATAAAAGGGCTTTCTTTGAAAGACAATGAATATTATTTTCTTTGTTTCAGAGATAGTTTGTATGTCTTACAACCAGTTTGAAGAAGATATATGTGTATATCAACGATACACTCTGTATATCAATCATACACTGACTCCTAAGAACATTATTTGAACCTTTATTGCATTTGCTTTTTTCCCACAGAAAACAAACTCTAGACCTGATGAGAGTTGAAAATATCAGAGATATTATCAAAGAGACCAGAATGCCTACTGATCAAACTAAAATATACACCTTTTAATTTTGGGCTGTGTATTTAAAACCAGGCTCTTTCAAATCTTTCCGAATGTGATGTGCTACTGGAGGCTTCCTTGAACTATCATGTCTCCCAGGCCATGGAAGCTGATCCCCAAGCTGGGAGAGATAGCAGATCAAAGAGAAGGATACTCAAAAGAATTGAGTGGCTTTAAGGAGATTGTATAATACAGTTAAGACAGAGACTCCCACTGTACTTTAGAACGCCCTAACTCACAGGTATCAAACTTGCGGTGTTTCTCCTTTTGTGGAAGTGGGGTGGCATGGCCTACATATGACACATCTGGCCTGCGGGCTGCCAGTTTGACACCCCTGCCCTAAATGATAACAGTGCAGTTGTCCTCCATGCAATTATTTTCTCTGCACCTATCAACTGTAACTTAACTTGCACATTGGAAAGTTCCACATTGTGGCTGGGGATAGATTTCTAAGCAACGTGTAACCTACAGCAAGCCTGCAATGTTATTTTATACATGGATTTAGCATTCCTTATGAAGAGTGCTAAACCTGTTGTTTAAAAATAGCCCACCTAACCTGCTGCTTGGCATAGCCCTCATAACCTGCCTGTCAGCAAAAGCTCCAAGCCGAATTGACCTAGAAATCTAGAAGTACAAGGGGAGAGCCCGTCTGAAAGATGCAAACTCTCTCACTGCCAAAGCTAATGTATCTGGAGGATATGCCATAGATCACAGTGGAAGTGACATGCTGTAGATAAGATAAAAACATGGTGAAGGCACAGAAGGAAAAAGGAAAAGATTGCCTGGAATATCTATACCAGTGTTTCTCAACCTTGGCAACTTGAAGATGTCCAGACTTCAACTCCCAGAATTCCCCAGCCAGCATCCGCTGGCTGGGGAATTCTGGGAGTTGTAGTCCGGACATCTTCAAGTTGCCAAGGTTGAGAAACACTGATCTATACGTTGATTGGATGCAAGTGAGATAAATCTTTCTAACCATGGAAGTGAGTTTTTAGGAAAAGGAAAATACAGGTAGTCCTCGACTTATGACCACAATTGAGCACAACATTTCTGTTGTTAAGTGAGACATTTGTTAAGTGAATTTTGCCCCATTTGTCAATCTTCCTTGCCAAAGTTGTTAAGTGAATCACTGCAGCTGATACTGTATATACTCAAGTATAAGCCTAGTTTTTCAGCCCACTTTTTGGGCTGAAAAAAGCCACCTCGGCTTATACTCGAGTCAGTGAAAAATTTGCCCGAAATGGAGGAGAAAAAGGGGCGGGGCCATGCCGCTGGGTGACGCTCGTGAATGGCCCAGCGCCCCTGTGAGTTTCCCCTCCCTCTGTGTCAGTTTGCCGCGCAGCGTGCACCGCACCATCCCCCCTCCTCACGTTCTAATGTAATGCAGGGCTATCTTACGATTCCCCTTCCTCCCCCTCCTGCCGCTCTGCAACGATGTCCCACCTCCTCCTTGTTATGGCAAGCAGCCACATAGCGATGTCCCACCTCCTCTGGTACAGTGATCCAATGATAGGAATCACTGTGCCGTGTGTCATAGGAGGCGGGACATCATCATCACAGCGGGACATCAGCATCATGAGGTGAGTGAAGTATTTCATTGAATACACCGGTATTGTGTGATAATAATTTGTTATGCAGAGCAAATTTTTACAATGGCTACTGTATATTTAATGGGCACAGGCAGGCTGTATATGTTATTCAATGGGCAATGGCATTATTGGTATCTATTTTTATTTTTGAAATTTATCGGTAGCTGCTGCATTTCCCACCCTAGGCTTATACTCGAGTCAATAACTTTTCCAGTTTTTTGTGGTAAAATTAGGTGCCTCGGCTTATATTCGGGTCGGCCTATACTCGAATATATACGGTAAGTTAGTAACTTAGTTTTTAAGGGAATCTGGCTTCCCCATTGATTTTGCCTGTCAGAAGGTGATGATCACATGACCTTGAGACACAGCAACGGTCATAAGTATGAACCAATTGCAAAGAATCTGAATTTGGAAGGCATGATCATGGGGACACTTCAATGGTCATAGCTGTGAAAAATGGTCATAAGTCACTTTTTCATTGCCGTTGTAACTTTGAACAGTCACTAAATGAACTGTTGTTAAGTCAAGGACTACCTGTAGTCTATTGATGGCACTAAGGAACTTCCAATTTACAAAACAGACTGCAAAGTTCTGAACTAAAAGTATAATAATTATGTCAAAAATGTTGTCTTTTGTAAAGGAATGTGGAGCTGACCTGGAGAATAAGGAAGGAATAAGTGAGCTCTTAGAGCAGTGTTTCTCAACCTTGGCAACATGAAGATGTCCGGACTTCAACTCCCAGAATTCCCCAACACTGTCTTAGAGGAATCTTCCAAACAGATTATTTGGTCTTGAAAATGAAGAACATGCAAAAATGAAATTCAAAATCAAACAGGGCTGCCCTGCAGCCAGAATACCAAGTTTATAAGAGAGGCATTGAAAAGAATGGCACAAAAGTTAATCAGTAATAAGTTAAATTATATTAATTTCATAGTATTTTTTGGGGGGGGGGGAAGCTCAATGTGAATGTTACAGTTCAATTAGTTGCAAATCAAACCTAATATATTAGGACAGAATTTCTTAAAATTGGCTTAAGATGTCTGCAAACTGTTACGGTTAACATCTGTGCTGTTGTGAAATCTTCAAAACAACTGAGAAATTGAAAGAGAAAGACTCAGCTGTGGAATCTGAAAGAGGCCTAAGAAAAGCAGCTGGTCGCTTCACCTCATCATTCCTTTCTCCTAGAGATCAAATAAGTGCAAAAAGTTACAAAAACAAAAGGAAAGAATATGGAAGGAAGGGAAAAGGATCTTATGGGACTTCTGAATAATAAATAAAACAGTAGAAGTAACCATTCTACTGTGCAAAGGCATATTTAACGCTAGCAGAAATAGGGAACTTGGACAGTGCTGGATTTCAGAGTCAAAATATTTTCACTCTCTTCCATAAAATTGACTCAGAAATTATTATTACATTCAGAAAATGTAAACATAATTCCAAACTGAAACAGAGTAAGTTTAGGCTCTAAATTAGACTCATCTTTTCTGAGGTAGGCTTTTCTCTTACATGCAACACAGTATAATGCAGTACAATATAGACATTTTTTTAAAAGGAACAGAAGAGTTATTTATTGCTCGACTGAGCAATCTCATCAAGCTTCTTGGAAGAAAAATTCACAATTAACATCAGTTAATGGTTAGACCAGGGGTGTCAAACACATGACGTCATGATTTATCACAACTTTTTTCCCTTTGCTAAAATGGGGGTGGCATGGCCATCCGGGTTTGACATCCCTGTGTCTAGTACAAGAAAGGATTGCAAATAAGTAGATTTAAAGCCCTGTTTTATGAGCGGCATAAACTGTTAATATTTTTTTAACCAAAACAAACTAGTTTTTAAACCAATTTATTAAAAGTGTAATCCTATGTACATTTGCCTAACAATGAATTACACAAATATATTTTGTACTGAATTTACTATTGTTAAACTGAAGATATTTTAGGTTTATATTTCTGTACACTGCCATGTAACTATCTGTTTAGAAATCAAAAAGAAAAGCAAGTTATAGAAAAGCAAGGTAAATTGGATATTAAAACACAAATTGCCAAGAGGATAAATGAGAATCCAAAAGCAGCACAGATGAGGAAGAAGTTTTTAATAAAAATGTCAAAGAACTGTTGGAAGAGGCAACATTACGACATTTGTAAATATATCAAAGACCAAGAAAAAAGTGTTCCAAACTCAAATTGGTATGTTAAAATTTGGTAAGATATACTGTTAACTAGTTTGAAGAAGATCAAACAGAAATGGAAGGTGCATACTTAAATTCTATACAGTAGAAACATCAACATCCAAGCAACATCACAAGATATTCCCTATTTAGAAGAATCTGTCATACTAGAAGTTAAATCAGTACCTCAATCATTAACAAGTCAGGAAACTGTAGGAACTGGTGGATAAATTCTTCCTTTTAGTAATATTTATCAACTACTGTTAGCAATCAAGAAATATGATGCAGATTACTATTTTATAGAGTAGCAATGAAGTCCTTGGAAAAGATATTCAGATGCTGAAATTAGTTTATAACCACAAAGAGCAGAATCATGCAGCCAATATTTTTCTCTGTGAGAGACTTTATAGAAACAAAAGTGGCGTTTTGAAGAAACAGAATAAAAAGACTATTAATGACTTTGATATTAGAAAAGACTTCTGAGAATACCATAGATAACCAATAAAACAAAAAAAGGAGGATCATTAAACATATCAACACAGAGTTCTCACTTGAAGCACAAATAAGCAGGCTGGTTATTATACTTCAGACATTATGTAAAGATCTAACACTGTAGAATGCTGGAAAAAGTGGAAGAAAAATGAAGACGATAACCAGCTGCAAGGCTGATGAACTCAATTACCAACACAAAAGGTGCATCATTGGAAGACTTGATCAGGTTGGGGACAGATTATTATGGAAAAAAATCTATCCATGTGGTTGCTAAGAGTCAACACAAATTTGATAGCAAATGATGGTGAAATCAATGCAAACTAATTCAGGACTACTGTTGATAAGTATTTTGCATTTAAATTGAGGACAGTGAAAAATGATTAAATGGGATTTTATTTATACATTTGCCACCAATTTTCTTTGTATTCAACAGGTGTTTTTATCCTTTTCAATTCCTGTTTTACCATTTGGAAAACAGAGATAATGACTACTATTATAAAACACTTTGATCTTTTACAATGACAGGGATGAGCAATTTCAATGCAAGAACTGTTCACCCCACCGCCTCCTTTATCTTGATACTGGCAGATATTACATCAATTCAAATGGGGGGAAAGCAGTGAATAAATCTGCTGCTCTAGAACAAGAATAGTTAGAACTGATATCTACTTACTTTAAGAGGATAGGAATGTTATGTTTCTTATTATTTAAAATTATCATCATCCTATTGTAGAAACTCAAGACATTTGAAATTCACATTTCAACTCAAATGTTTGAAATTTATTTGATTATGCTACCCTTTCTGATCAAACTGAATATTCAAGGCAGCTTATAATTCAAAACACTATGCACACACACATATAAAAATACTAACTAAAGCTTGAGGAGTCCTGAAAGAGTTAATGGTGGGCAACTAAAGATACTACAACACAATCTTGTTTGCAATTTGATTATTACATTGAAATGTATTACACTTTTTTTGTTGAACATAGCTCTCCAAACCTTTGGGAGTATAGGAAGTCCTTTTCATAATATAAAATATTAGACTAGCCTTCCCCAACAGAATTTTCCAGACATGCTAAGATAAAAGAACTACCCACCCCATATACAGAGAATACCAGTTTGGCAAAGGCTAGTTTGGATGTTCTATTAATTCCACCCCTTCTATCAATAATTTGTGCTCATTCATACTATTAACTGGTTAGCAAATGACTGATGTACCCCAAATATAAAATAGAAATATGTCCCCTCACTTACCTGAACTTTCCAATTGTTCAAACAACCATTCATACAAATAGTAGCCATCTGGTTTCAAATATGGCAATTGGTTCTTTGGTTTTTTTGCCTTATCAATATCCCACTCCCCTTTAAGAGACATATTTTGGATAGAGTTTTTGTGTATCATCTGCTTAGACACCAATTTCCGTTTTTTTTCTGTTCCACAGAGCTTCCCAAAGCTCTTTAAAATGGGAAAAGATAGCATGTCTACAGCATCTATATAGAGTGATGACCAAAGTCAACCTTAGTGAGCTAGAGAGAAATCATATGAACATTTACATCTATCCATCTATCATACTATACTCATACATCACTTCCTCTCTTCCTCAACCATAAAGTAGATTAAGGAAGAAGTATTTTTAGCACTGATCTTCGCACTGGAAGATTATGAGAAGCATACTGAATAAAGCAATAACTACAAACACTATTAAAACCACCTATGATATGCTATAATATACATAAATGCAAAGTAAAAGCTATGACTGGTGCAATCATTAATATCTTCAGAAAAAAAACTGAAAATAATTAAAAATTAGTTTTTGAAAACAAAGTTTAATAAAGATGCAATAATCTTATTAGGAAAGAAAGAATGTAAGTGTCCATATTTACATGTACATTTAGTTTACCCTAACCTATTTTAATCCAATTTACTGTTGACTTATTCCATGAAATATAAAATAATTTAAATTGATTTAGACTTAAAGAATGCTTATTTCACAATGTTGGCATTAGTATTGCAATTAACATTTTCATTCCATGTGGCTTATTCACAGGTAAGTATAGTAAGAAATATAACAAAAATATTAATGCATTATAGATGCATTAAATTTTAAAGATGAAAGTCTAAGGCTGTCATCTTAAGGAATTACATTTGTCAAGTGTTCATTCAGTTACAGGCCACCACAATTTACAGCTACTTCTACATTAAATTGTTCAGAACAATATGCAATAGACTATTCACACTGACAATCCAAAGGGCATGCATGCAGAAACACAAACAGAAAAATTGACTAATGACCTGAAAGCAAACAGCTAAAAAAGATTTGCTGAGTGATTCATGTCTTTCACTAAAATGTTACTCAATTTCTCTGTCACACCAATTCTCTTACCAATCCCTCCAAAATAAGTTGTGATTTTCTGAGCATATTGGCAAAAACCATTCTTGCAGACCGATTCTTCAGTCATTGTTTTGAATGTTACCACCTCGTTCTCCTAGCTTCAATTTGATGGAGACACGTACAAGCTTCCTGAGCTTTCTTCTGCATGGTTATGTTCTCTCTATTAATAATTCAAACACAACTGCAAACCCGCTTGGTTCTGGGAGTTGATTAAAGCAGCCATTTTATGCTTTATCAGTAAACGCTTGTGTGCAAATGTGGATGTGTAACATATATGATTACTGTATGACATTTCATCCTTTTATAAAAACTCCAAATTTCCATCCATGGTGCACAAATAACTATTTCTGCTAATTTCAGAAACAAAAAGATCTATAAAAAACATTTGGCTGAAAACTAGTACAATGCAGAAAGTTTAGTATTTTATTGTGCACTTCTAAAACTTTCATGGGATCCAAAACTGTGATTATCCTGTATTTCTTATACATAGCAGTTTATAAGGACCTCTAGAATCTAGATTTTTATACTAAAAAAAACCTGGCAAAATGTTAAACAAAACAAAACAAAACCCAACTTGGTCTGATTTTTATCATGCATGAATTGTAGTGTTCTATACGTGTAATGATTTCTTTCCCACATTGAAACCTTTTATACATTATCAGTTAATACAATATGAGAGCAAATGAAATGATCCAGTATCAAAGATATAAACTCCTATTAACTTTCAATCACCATGATGTGCACTTATTTTACATTCTTTTGCTATGGTGCTCTCCTACTATATAGCTCCTATAGATGCATATACATTTGGAGTAAATAAACTATCCATTTTATTTCATCAATAAATTATCAGCACAAGAAGATATATAATAAAGGCCATTAAGGGTTCATACATTAGCTATTACTCAATACAATATTGCTTTTTATTGATTTAGCCTAAAGTTTTAATGTTTTAATAGAGCCCTAGAGTGTCTTAATATGTCTCACTTGCTTCCTGTTATCTCCTTACTTTCAACCACAGTGATAGCTTCTTAAGAATGCCTACAGTACAGATATAACAACTATTGTCTGAATACTATTGTGTTCTGTTAAATGTAAAAAAGATGCAGAAGCTCTTGGCTAGATAAGCCACCTGAATTACAGTTATTAGTCCACATAATCAGTACTCTTTGAATGTCCTTTCATAATTCTTAGTATTTGTATTTATAGATTCTACAAAGGGCTAATTATCTACCATTTTCATTTATATTTTAAATGCTACTTTTTATAAACTGATAAAATAGATAACTTCACTGCTCATTTACCCAGAACAATTTTATTAAAATAAATAGCAATTGACAAAATAGGCTATACTGTGTGTAGCTGTTCTGTGGAGTTAACCAAATTCCAAGTGGATGGAGTAAAATAATCTCAAATAGATCTAAAACAAATGCTTTCCAAAGAGACAATTAAAAATGGAAAATGCTACTTTAATTAGTTTATTTGAAATCTTAATATTACATGTTTATACCTTATTAAAGAATTTCTTCTCCATAGAAAAGATTACCTCTAGAAATTTATTTATTCTATTGTTCTAGCAATCAAAACCCCACATAGTAAGAGCAGTATCATACCTACGCTGTGACAAATTTAATGGCTTCTCAGGCACTTTTTAACATTGCAAAAGGCATTCTGAAGAGCAAATACTAAGACACTGTACCAGGGGTGGGTTTCTCGCCCTGTTCCAACCGGATCGGTTGGAACGAGGCCGGCGGCATCCTCACACACGCATGCAGCGTGCACGTGCATGCACGCGGCACACGCATGCGTACTAGCATCTGCGCGATGCTCCAGCTGCTCCTGGAGGATCGCGCAGGCGTTCTGCGCATGCGTGGAAAGCGCAAAATTCAAAAAAAATGGGTAAGGAGCGGGCGCGGGTGTGCGGGCGGGCGCGGGTGTGCGGGCGGGCACGGGAGCGGGGGGGGGCTTCGCCGTTCCCGGAAGTTACTTACTTCCGGGTTCGGCGACCAACCGGATCGCAGGGACCGGTGCGAACCGGTCGAAACCCAGCCCTGCACTGTACTATCCAGACCAAACCTTTATATACTGAGATACCAAGAAGGCTACAAGATCGTATTAATAAAAATATGATCACCTTCTACAAATTTGTGAATTTGTGAAATTTGATCATGTAAATGATCAAGAATGGTCCCTCCAATTCCAGGATATAAAATAATAGATTTAGGTAGACCTTCTTTGCAGTAAATGCTATTCCTTCTGAAAGTCAGACAGCCTTGCTTGCTCCACTAACTCTTGCAGGTTGTGAGGGGCTTTTTGTCTTTGAACATCTTAATCAATGTTATAGGGAATTGTGTTTTATGGTTTTTAGTTTGATTACACAGATCTGCAACAAAAAAAATTTTGAGAGCTGTTTTGGTTATTCCACGTAATCTTTATGTTTTTTGGTACGCTGAATCCAAAAATGACCTCCATTTTGTCATAGGACATCATGTTTCCTGACAATTTAGGTAACTGTTCTGTCCCCCCCCCTTCACGGCTCGTTAACAAACGCAGGCAGGCAAGTTAAAAGGAAGTCTTTCTTTATCAGTTCTCAGTTCAAACTGGCTTCGAGCCCAGAAATAACATAAATACAAGTCTCCGACAAGAATGCAAAACAAAACTCTTTCAAGCAGATAACAGAATACAAAACACTCTTACAAGCAGTGCACTTCTTCCACAGTCTTCACGGATCAGGCTTACATGAAACACCAAAGCACTTATCCAAGTGTAACAAGCATAAATCATAAATAAATGATGTTGACTCCAGCGACTGGGGCATGGCAGCATCCGTCTTTTATCTCCAAACTTCCTCCCACAAGCCCCAGCTGCATACTGAATCTTGTATCCCGAAAAAACTCACAGCAGAACTGCTGAGTCACAACAGGTAACTATGTTAAATAAGGCAATACCTCAAAATAAATGGAAATAGACTTATAAAATTAAAGTTTTATTACAATATTTTCATGAAAATCCTTTTTTGAACTGAAATGAGCTCACCTACACACACTAAACTCAATTCTTCTTCCTTGTGAGGCTCCTCTTGGTGCATTTACACTTATGAGTAGCATCTGGAATGTCTCTCTGATGCATTCAACAGTAGTCTGCCATCATTGTAATGCTCCATTTTCCATGGTACCTCCTTTCCATCTCTTTAATGTCTTGGTGGAATCGTTCACCTTGTTCATCACTCACAGCTCCCAAATTTTCAGGAAAGTAGTCAAAATGGGACTGGAGGAAATGCACTTTCAAACTCATCGGGCAACCTAAAGCTTGAAATGCTTTCAGCATTCTTCTGACGATCTTTTTGTAGTGAGGATCTTTGTTATTGCCTAAAAATTTCTGTATCACTTCTTTAAATGCAATCCACCCTTCTTTTTGAGGATCTGTCATGGTATTGATACACTCTTGATCAACTATAAGCCTTCTAATGTCTGGTCCGACGAACACACCTTCCTTCAATTTTGCCTCCGACAGGCATGGAAACTTGGTGACCAAGTATTTGAAGCATTCTCCATCTCTTGGAAGTGATTTTACAAATTGCTTCATCAATCCCAATTTTATGTGGAGAGGTGGTAGAAAAACTTTATGGAAAGGTACCAAAGTTTCTCAGAGGACACTTTTTTCACCGACTGTTAGTACCCTCGGCTGCCAACTCTTCTTGGTCCAGTGATTTAGTCTCTACTGTCACATAGACACAGAAAACAAGGGTATTTGGTATACTCAGCTTGTTGCCCAAGCAGCATGCGCAAGACCTTCAAGTCCACACACACTTGCCAACCATGGTCTTCATATTTAAGTTAACGAAGAACCAATTCCAAGTTCTCGTAGGTTTCCTTCAAGTGTACGGAATGACCTACAGGCATGGAAGCGTAAAAACCGTTGTGGAGTAAAACTGCTTTGAGACTTCTTTTTGAAGAATCTATAAAAAGACGCCATTGGTTTGAATCATATTGGATTTTAAATTTACCCATCGGACCTTCGACATCGATGCAATAAACCAACTTGTCTTCCTGGGCGAAGTAAGGAACAAACTCCTTTTCACGATGTCTGAACCACGAAGATGACACTCCTGGCAACAATAAATTCCAGCCTTGATCCGAGTAACTCAGCAGCATCTTTGGGAAGATTCAAGTCTCTTACCAAATCATTCATCTCCTCCTAAGAAAACAATTTTGGTCTTGTATCATCTTCAAAGTCAGAACTTGATTCATCATCTGGTTCAGGTATGACTACACCTTAATCGGAGCTAGGTATCTCTAACAAGGTAGCTGGGGGCTTGGGTCCTGGTATATCTGTGCCATGGGGGATGGGACAAATTGCTGAGTGATGATTGGGGTATGAAATGGAATGCTTCCATTTGGAATTCAACCCTTTCACATCGCATGAACAAAAGTAACAGTCATCACTATGGTTCTTTTGCCCTCACCATACCATAGGAATCCAATTAAGGAAAGATTTTTTCTTACCCTTGAACCAGTTTTGAAGGTCCTCAACACACCATTTGCACACTTTATGAGGCGCCCAAACTTTATCTTGATCTCCAATTTTTAGTCTAAAGTGTGCAAAGTATACTTTTTTCACAAAGTCTGTAATATTCTGCTGTTGCTTCAACACTGTATATTCACCACAGATGAAACAGAAACTGTCTGGTGAATTAATACACTTTCGTGGAGCCATAACATAACGGTTGAAGAATGACGAGCTAACATGAATTGCGATGAAAAAGTGTGCCTAGAACCAAGAACCTGATGATGATTTGTGCATAAGTGTGGCATGCAGAAAGCAGCTCTGTGTCTGTACACGAGATGTCACAGTGCTGGCCACGCCCCCTGCACTGACCGGAGATGCTGCTATCTGCCCTGTGTCTCCCTCCCACTGGATACTTCAGGAAAGATTAACCCCTTCTACCATTAGAAGCACAGACTTAAAACTTACTTAGCTTATGTATATATTGCTGACCATCAGATTTACAGTGCTATATTTTTTTTTATATAACTCGGACAAACCCTTTAAGGTTTTTTGACATTTTATAACTTAAATGCACATGTGAATTAATTAATAGTAATTTGGACTTTAAATTTGGTTAAAAACCCATAATATTAAAAAAATACCAAAATTTTAAAAAAAATGATAAATTTGAAGACAGTTTTGCATGTTGTGGCAAATCATGACATCTAGGAGTTTTTTCAATATTTTATTTGTTTTCAGCACACCAAAATACATGGAAATTAGATGAAAATAATCAAATAGCTTTTTAGTAGCAGACCTGTGAATTATTGATTATCTTGTTAATGATTTTATATTCAACTTTATTTTTAATCCAAGATAAAGAGTTTGAGAATTAAACGTCACCCAAGGTCAATCTAATCTGAGTGGATTATAAGCTCTGTAAATGAATGAACGAATAAACAAATATCCAGAAAGAAGGTGGGTCCCATTTATTGGAAGTTTTGAAGCAGAAACTATATAAAAAGCTTTAATGTGGATTTCTGCCCTGGGCAGGAGTTGGGCTCAGCCTAAATGGTATCTCTCAATTTTATTATTATATAATTCTAGCTAGCAAAGTTATTATTGCATAAATGGCAGTCTTTGGCACACAGTAACAAGAGGAATTTACTGTTCTACCTAGTGGCCATCTATCCAGGAAATAGCAAGCAATAACTGAGACAAATTTCCTAATAAATTAACAGCTGCCAGGGTGGAACATAGCTTATAAGTTATGGGATGACTATTGTCATTCTGCTAATAAAAAAACTGAGGATAAAGGTCATATAGGGATAAACACACTTGCTTGACAGTATTATCTGTGATAAGACATATGAATAACTCTCCAGAATAGTTTTCCTGCTTGATTAAAACTATCTAATGAATTAGTGCTATTTCAAATACCAACAAAAAAGTCTTAATAAATCTGCTCTTTTCCTCTTCAAAAAAAACCAAAAAAACCTTAAACACACTCTCTTATTGGATAAATATTTATTGGTTAAATACTTAATTGGTTAAAAACACACCTGTGTATAAATTTTGTAAACCCTGGGCATAGAGATGCATGGATCATACATATACTGTATGCTAATCATCTGAGATAGACCAGGTCAAGATACCATATTGATTCCAGAAATGCAATTTTATTGTGGCATGGAACAATAACAGAATCTTAGAAACTAACATGTACCTCAAGCTATTTAGCTGATTGGCAAGATTGAAAAAATAGTAGAATGAGGGCTATTAAGCTGGAGAAAAGTCCAAAAAACTATAGAAAAACATCAAAACAACACTATATATTTTTAAAACGGCAGATTAATTTAACAATGAACACATTTCTATGTTTGTCTGATACATAAGCATATTGCTTCCATGTTTAGCAACCACTTCAAGTGTAGAAAGTGACTAGATTCCCTTTTTAATTCAGATTTAAATTCAGATTTAGGATGAGAGATTTTCCTATTTAGCTATAAATATGTATGTGGCTATAAAATGAAAGGCTTAGTTATGATGCAAGAATCATTTAATTATAAAATAAGAAGGGAATGCACCGTATTAAAATCCACTTTTAGCCCAGTTTTTAGTAGGTTGGTGTGACAGCAGGTGATCCAATCTAAAATTATTTTGGCACCCAATTAAAGCTCTATTTTCTGAAACATAACAGGTTACTTTTAGTGCTGCCTCTAACATATTTTGATTAAAAATCTTCCTCTGGCTTCCATTGACTACATGAGCCTTAAAGTCCGTTTAGGATACTAATATTTGAGAGCTCCTAAAATCCAGGGAATTAAGAAAAGGATTACACTGGAACTCTGGTAATTTTACACACACATTCATATAGCTGAACTTGTGAAAACTGAAGAATGTTCAAATATATTTCATTGCTAGGAATTTTGTTAATTTTTTAACAGAAGAATAAGGCTGCCCTTTCTCAGGGTAAAAAAACGTGATATTAGCTAGTATTTTTTAAAAAAACTATTAGTAATTTCTGCTTCATGGAAAAAAGCAAATGCATTATTTCAATACACAATGTATTCTTGATATATTTATAGGGTGATGTTTTCTGCTAACAAGACTTTCCTAGCTTCAAGTCTGTTTGTAAAATGTTTGCAATAATCAGGAAAAAGTCTTCCCCATAAATAATTTAACATTTTGTTCTGCAAACAAGAGCAATGGAATGCCATTGTAGGAAGGATCATTCAAAATTTTTAAAGTGATGGACACTTGGTTGTCCATCACTAAGGAAAAAAATTCTAACCTACACAGGTATAACAAATAAATTTCCTGTGTTTCTATGTACTGAAAAACTCAAGCTAACCGAACAGATCGAGGTTTGTTCTATATCTGGAACTGCTATTTAAGCATTCTAACTATACAATCAATTAATGCATCTAGAAGTCAAATGAGTTCTGTTTATCCTCTTGGGCAACATTTCAATTCAGTCTCTCAAATATAGGAGCTTTGAAGCATGAGGGAGGATAAATGCAGTAAGGCAACAATTTAAATATAGTTCTTCTTTTAAATATTTCCTTTAATTGTGCACAGAGTTACTTTAAGGTATTGTAAATAGATGCTACATTTGTGTTCCAAGATGCTTTCGGAAACTGAATACAGCATACACAGCTCCATGTTTCTCTAAAATGACATACATTAGTGTTTATTCTAATGTTATTCCTTCCAACAGCAATTAAACTAAAAGCTAGGTTGAGCTAAAAAACAGTGACTGGCCTAAAGTTGCCTCATTAGTTCCATGGCTTAGAAAGGATTTGAACTGGGTCACCTTGTTCTAAGACCAGCACTTAATGTCTACACATTCTCAGCCTGGATTTGGAAGCCAACTTTTTATCATCAATCAGATAGCAGAGATTACATGTACAATGTGTTATTTCCTCTATATTGATGGTAGAGGGGAGTTATTGTATCTATGTATATATCTGAATATTGGCAAAAATTGACAGAATGTTTGTGAAGAAAAGTGACAATGTGGTAGAATAAGTTATTTTGTATGGGTCTGGGAGAAAGAAGGATTAATAGATTAAGAGGCTGCTAGTTTTCCCATGTCCACTTCTGGTATGTGGTCCATGATCCACCATCGATCACTATGTGCAAACTTCAGAGGCAAACAAAATGTGGGCTTCTCTTGCTTTATCCTTTAATCAGTTTAGCCACAGAGCCATTCTAAAATCTACCTGATGGGAGGAGGAAAAGCTAATCTCCTTTCTGGTATAAAAGTTCATTAGGGGGGAAAAACCAAAGGGAAGGATCTTATTAAAGTAATTACTTTCATGCTGTTCAACTACGTTCATCTGGCTGATTCGACATGCCCTTTTCAGCTATATGAAAAAGGAGATTAATGTAGAATAGAATGGAGTAATTCATCTGCAAACAGCTTCTATGAGTCAAAAGCCAGTAAAACTGCTGCACATGGGATGTAAGGCTAAGCTACTAGGTTATTTCTATTGTTGTACACTTAGTTGTTAGATTATTTCCTATCTCATTGACTGTGAAGACAAAAGTAAACTAAAATTCAATCTGTAAAGAAAACAAGAGTGCTTCCTGTGGATTTAAAATTCCAAGCAGATCAGACAGACAATGACAAGTTTAGGCAGTGATACAAGGTAAGGAGATATCTAAGAATGGGAACATCTCAGCCTAGAATTATGAACTGTAATTGTGTCCCAAGATGTTTATCCCTGGCAATTCCTGAATCCTAAACCCCTTATTATTGTAATGGGCTAATGTGGTCCCTGGAAGTTTGCTTCTAACTTTACTATAATTAACACTCACATTAAATAACATTAAAATAGTAATAGTTAAGAATGAGAAGTTGCATATCCTTGTTAATCTATGAATTAAAAACCAATCTTGGGAATACAAGCATCTGCCTGAAATATTATATATTTCTCTAAAATACATATACTATATTCTTTGCATTTCAAATATTGCACTTAGTCCAGCAAATTATGACACATTGCAGTTATGGAAATTCTGAACTTACTTTCTTTCTCATATAAATAATAACAACAGTCCAGTAATACAATGATCCTCTCAGTGAATAACATTATAAAATATCAATATCTGCCTATCCCAGGTCCTTGGGAAGGACTCGAAAGGGGGGAAAGGATGCCAAATCCAGTCTGAATATCTGGCTGACTGCAGCAAACCAAAATAATATTGATTCAATAGGTGGATTACAAAAAGCCAAATCAGTCTAAACATCTAACTTCCAATGAACAAAAATATAAATATTGTGATTGGAACCATCAGAGTAATATCTAAAGTTTTCCTCAATATCTGAAAATATTGAATTAATATTGAATTTATCAGATCTAAACACCCTCATTTTACAAAACCCCACCCTGCTTTGAACTGTCCATATTTATAGACTACCTAGTTAGCTGCTGCAAGATTGCACAGACTGACTACAAACATTGCCATTACAAAGTAGAAACAATGATACCTTGGAGTACCTGAAAGAAATGCCATTTATCTGCAAACAAGAATTGATAGGACTACAAAATAGACAAAGTAATGAAAAAGATAAAGTGGCCTTGGAATTTATACAGGCAAGCATCTGCTACACAATATCCTAGATTTAATGATTGTTGATGAGAAAGACAAAAAGTTCTGAATGGTGGAACAATATCTGGAGACAGTAGCAGAGAAAGAACTGGAAGGATGATATATCAATTAAAAGATGATGAGGGAAAAATTCAATACAAAGCGGAAGAAAAGAAGCATATTATTCATAAATACTTCGCAAAACTATACAAGCAAGATAGTGTGGAGGGAATCAAAATAAAACATTATTTAAATACAGAAAAGATAACACCAATCTCAAAAGAACAAAGGGAGGCGATAAACAGGCCAATAACGTTAGCTGAAGTGGAATTAATCCTGAAAAACCAGAAAAATAATAAAATCCCAGGACCGGACAGAATACCGGTGGAGCTATACAAATATAATAAAATAATATTGGAAGAGCTAGGAGTGGAAATAACTAAGTTTTAGGAAAAGCCAAGATACTTGAATCATGGACAGAAGCAATAATATCACTAATATCAAAAGAAGAAACTAATCTACAAGAAATTCAAAATTACAGGCTAATTTCATTACTAAACTCCGATAATAAAATATTTGCAGCAATTATGGCAGGAAGAATTAAACAGGTTTTAAATGAACCAATACACCCGGACCAAAATGGATTTTTACCTCACAGACACATTAAAAATAATACGAGAGTCATCCTAGACATAATAGAGTATTACGAGGCGCATCCTTGATGCACAAAAAGCATTTGACAACGTAATCTGGAAATTTATAATAACACTATTGGATGAGATGAAATTCGAGGGAAAATTTATAAAAATGAATTACAGACAGCCAAAGTTCTGATGAATGGAGATCTAACAGAGCAATTGAAATAAAAAAAGGAGTCAGACAGGGATGCCCCTTCTCTCCTTTGCTGTTTATATTAACTTTGGAAATTTTATTAAATGAAATTCGAAAGGAGCAGGGAATAAAAGGTCTAAGACTCAAAAATGAAGAATATAAGATCCAAGCCTATGCTGATGACTTAGCATTTGTTCTAGAGGATCCATTAGAATCCAGCTTGAAATTAATTCAAAAATTAGAAGAATATGGCGAAGTAGCATGACTAAAGATCAATAAAGAAAAAACAAAAATGATAACCAAGAACATGATAAAAAAGCAAGAAGAGGAACTTGAAGTAGCAACCAGAATGCAAATATCTAAGAAAGTGAAATACTTTCTTAGTTATCTGGGATCTGGGTGTCGGCAAAATGTTCCACAAAGACGATAATTATAATAAATTAGTGATACAAATAAAGAAAGATTTAGAAAATTGGAAAAATATTCAGCTCTCACTCATGGGATGTATAGCAACAATTAAAATGAATATTTTCCCAAGAATCTTATTCCTGTTGCAAGTCACACCTATTAATCCGGGTAAAAAATTCTTTCAAGAATTAAAATAAATGAGGACCCAGATTGTTGGGGGCAATATGCTGACTCTCTGTAAACCGCTTAGAGAGGCCTGAAAGGCCTATGAAGCAGTATATAAGTCTACTGAAAAAAAAAAAAGAATTAAACAAAATAACTGCTAGGTTCATTTGGCAGGGACGAAAAGCGAGGATTAAACTAAAGTCAATGCAAGACAGCAAGGAGAGGGGAGGTTTAGCATTACCGAATTGGGATTTATATGCATCAGCAGTAACAATAACATGGGTGAAAGATTAGATAGAGCTAAAGAATAAAAGAATTTTGACTTAGAAGGCCATGATTTGCAAGCAGGCTGGCATACATTCCTATGGGATGATAAAAATAAAAAGCACAAATACTTTCAAAATCATTTAATTAGAAGAGCGTTATTGCAAAAATGGCTCAAAATCAAAAAAATCCTGAATTGGCGATCACCGAAAGAAAGGACAACCCATCCAAATTTTTTAGATTTGAACAAAATGCTAAGATACAGAGATTTAATTGATAGACAGGGAAATTTAAAAACAATTGAAGAATTGGCAGAACAGAACATGAAAATTGACTGGCTAACTTACCTCCAAATCAAAACTAGATACAATAATGATACTAAATTATATGACATCGAAACAGAACCACACGAATTGGATAAAATTATTCAAAGCACAGATAGAAAGATGATAGAACGAATATATAAATTTCTCCTGAAGTATAAAATGGAAGAGGAAATTGTGAAAGAACCAATGATAAAATGGGCGCAGAACTTTGACTATAATATTGAATTAGACAAATGGGAAAAATTTTGGGGAACAAACTTAAAAATGACACTATCAGTTGCATACAAGGAAAACCAGTATAAAATGTTTTACCGATGGCATCTGGCACCAACAAGGTTAGCTAAAATCTTAACAAATACCTCCCCAAAATGTTGGAAATGCGAATCAATACACGAAACATATTACCATTTATGGTGGACCTGTGAGGAGGCTAAACTTTTTTGGAAAAAGATCAAAAATTGGCTGGAGGCAATAACAGGGTTAAAGTAAAATGGAAACCTGAAGTTTTTTTATTAGAAATAATGTCTGCGAAATACAAAAAAGAAATCAAGTATTTAATATTACATATAATTATAGCGGCAAGGATTGCCTTTGCCCAGAAATGGAAAAACAAATTAACTCTAAGTGAAGATGAAATAATAAGAAAGGTTATGGATTGTGCTGAAATGGACAAATTAACTAAAGAAATTCAGGGAAAAGAAGAATCAGAATTCTACCAGATATGGGATAAATGGTAGCTGGATGGAGGAAAGAAATAAGAATCAATGAAGGAATATAACAAAACTCAAAAATAATAGTTATGAGTAAAATAAGAGGGCTAAGAATGGTGAAATCCGAATGAAAGAAGGGGAAATAATATAAGGTGAGCGGTATTGATTGATAATTGCTATTAGAAAGAACAGGAAGCCCCTGCTGGTATTGTATTGTGTAAATGTGGTGTACGTCTAAGTTTTGTGTGCGTGTATTTTACATGTTTGTTAATAAAAATAAATAAAAAAAGAACTGGAAGAATACATATCACAAAATTTAAAGACCTGCAACTAGAAGCAGAAAAACTGTGGCAAAAGATAGTACCAATAGAAATTGGCACCCTCGGTGCAATTCAAAAACATCTGGAACATCATTTGAACACTATCGGCATTGACAAAATCGCCATCAGTCACTCGCAAAAGCTTTACTAAGAAAAGCTTACATTCTGCAAAGATTCCTTCAGTATTACTAAACAAAAAAATCTGCCTATCCCATTTCCTTGAGAAGGACTCAATAAAAATGTCTGAACATCTGGATGATTGTGCAACCAACCATAATAATAATATACCGTATAGACAGCTATACAAACTATGCAACTTATATAATTTCTTCTCCCTATTCATGTCCTAAATCAAATATATATTAGCTATAAAATAAATATATCAATTTGTTTTTGATAGCATTCTTTCTATATTATGCCTTTTCAAGAACTAATATGCCCTATCTGAAAAGGAAGCAATCAGTTTGGAGACTGGGATTATGAGAATCAATGTTTTTTTTCTTGTCAATCAAAATAAATTGTTGTTCTGACTGATGAAAAATCTGCATTATTCTATTTCTTGGGGGGGGGGGTGCATTATACAAGCAAACATACTGTATTCCGAGCATAAAAGAAACATGATACAGAAGTTTCAATAACTGCCAGGAATTCAAGGAGCTGACTCATTCCTTAGTAGTGTTACCAATCAACTCATATGTCACTAATCCCTGATAGAGAGGTGGGAGGGGGGAAGGGAGAGAGGGAGACAGAGACAGAGACAGTTTGCTGCTTCCCAAAGATTGCACAGATTGACTAGAAACAAAGACAACAATGGTGCATTGGAAGATCTGGCAAGACCATCTTGCCTGCAAGCAAGAACTGGTGGGATCACAAAATAGGCAAAGCAATTAAAAAAATTTAGAAGCTATAAGTATGCTGGGACTTAAAATTCAAGCAGGCAAGAACTTGCCACACATTGTCCCAAACTTAACAACTTTTGTAAGACAGATTTTTTTTTAAAGTCTGGCTAATGCGTGCCCAGTGCTTGGAAATAGCAGGACCCCAGAAACTTTTCAATAACAGGTTAACTCACTCATATTTTGGATGTATCCATTAAAATCAGGAGGGTATTTTTTGTTTACAGTTGCATATACTGTAATTATTCTTTTTGTTACATCAATACAGGGCTATTTCATGAAGTGACAAATTCTATGTTTTAGGAGTATAGTTCAACATCTGATTAAGATTCTTAACTATAATATTTCTTTCCCATATTGTAAGGAAAACTTAGTCAAAATAAAGGCAGAACAAGCAAACAGTTCATTGTAACTTTCTTGGAAATTTTGTCATTGCTAATTTGTAATAATTAGGAATTATTACACATGGGTTTAGATGTTAGTCCTGAAAGAACTTATGCAAGAAACAATAAAATGCTGAAAATGAATTGTACCATGTTTCCACAAAAATAAAACAGGGTCTTATTTTCTTTTGACCCCTGAAATAAGAGCTTGGCCTTATTTTTGGGGAATCTTATTATTTTTGAGGTGCAGGAGGCAGCAAGCATGGTCATCTCATGGCTGCTGTTGTGTTGCAATATTTTTGAGGAGGGCTTATTTTGGGGGGAGTGCTTATTTTAGCGCATTTTGAAGGACAAGCATGCTATTTAGCGCATGTGCCAAAAGCCCAATTGGGATTATTATCCAGGGAGGTCTTATTTTAAGGGAAATAGGATATTAGCGTTTGGAATACAACTTTAAGTTCTCCTGAAGCCATTTGTGAATTAAACAAAACATGAAAATGAGAGTTAATTCAGTTAAACTCTCTGTAGTCTTCTAATTTCATTTTCAACCACATGAAAGAAGCACCAAAGAAACGTTCAATGTACCATGACACAAAATATTAAGCAAGCAAACACAGAAAAAACTGGTGTGAAAGAATGTAAACCTGACCTTGAGAAGGAGTAAGTAAATTGTTTATGGGAGGATTTACAGAAAAAAATACTCAA
Organism: Thamnophis sirtalis; assembly: GCF_051295495.1. Classification (NCBI taxonomy): domain Eukaryota; kingdom Metazoa; phylum Chordata; class Lepidosauria; order Squamata; family Natricidae; genus Thamnophis; species Thamnophis sirtalis. The sequence goes on from NW_028261391.1 coordinate 56,727,350, forward strand.
TCCTGAGAAAGAGGAAAGTGTACGAAACAAACTCAAAATAACCTTGCCCATTTGCAGAACTGAAAACTAATCAGAGAAACCAACTTTCATAATTAAATAAAATAAGCCCAGTAAAATATAAACTATGCCAAATGCAGGCAGGCTGCTGACCTACATAAGTATAGAACTGAAAAGCAAGCTTTAAAATGGCCAATCTGGTATGGTAGTAATAAGATGTATGTGTGGATTTCTATTTAAAGGCATTGGTAGTGGCATTATAGACAGGAAAACACAGTAGTAGGCAGTAATATTCGTCAGGTAGAATTATCTTTTATGTCTTATTATGATTTCACTTTGTTAAGGCTGTCAAATAAGATCTTCCTTTTGTCTGTGTGGGAAGTCCTAGTGGGACACTTAGAAGGAGCCAAGATAACTTGTTCATTTTTGTGTGACAGGAATTATGGAATTAAGCCTTCTAAGCCCTAACTAGTGTCAGTCTCAGTGAGTCAGAAAGCTGAGCAGGGTGCTGAGCAGGAGGCACCAATCCTGCTCTCCCTGTGCTCTCTCCAGGAGCAGGCAAAGAAATAGAGTATCTGGAGAGGGGACAGCTTGCTAGATCTTTGAAAGGTAAATGGCAGGGTGGGTTCCAGGTGGATGAGGTATCTGTGGGTTGGGGAAGCCTTGGGTGCTCTGATGCAGGTGGCCTGTTCCATCAATATCATCTCCATGGCCTTCCCCATCCTGAGATATCTCATGTGCACTTAATGACCCACGAAATTGATTAGTGAATGTGTGGGCGAAAGGAGGGAGTGGTTGCGATCAAGTTACGAATCCTCAAATTACAAAAGCAATTGGCAGCCTCCATTACATTCGGAACTCGAGGACTACATGTATTAAATTTTTATGCAGCCCATCTCCCCTATGAGGTGAAAGTTAGGAATGACTGCTGACAGGTTAGAAATACCCCGTTTGCAGTGTATCTCAAATGTGAAGATTGCAGACTCATTGATAAGATGTTGTGTGCATTGGGTAAAAATACATAACAGAAATGGAAATAGAGATGGTATGGCCACAGTGACAATATAATTTAGAATTTGTACATCAGTGAATAATACGCTTACATATACAGATTCATGGTAACAGTGGGAACACGATTCCTCTGATACTATGTACCTGTGTTTCTCTGATGGCTACACCAATGAACTGAATGGAAGGTCTTGAGTACATGGCAGAAAACCAAGTATCTAGATAAGGAAACATAATTATGCATTGGAAGAGAAAAGTGATTATAGGTGCCATGTATACTTTTAAAAATGTGTGTATTTCTATATAAACTCCAAACAGTAAAGCTAAAATTTGATGCAGTGACAAAGGAATGCTATCAGAAAAGGGAAATGTGAAAATAAGTGCACTATAAGTCACATTCTGTTTTATAGGAAAAGATTTAATGGTAAATTTAGACCCCAAGAGATTCATATTCTGGCCATGTGGAGATTCCTGTCTTATCAGTTAAGAGAATAGTATCCTCACCAGTTCACACAATCTAAAACTAAAAGATTGAAAATGTCCCCATACAAACTGAGAGACAAACTAGATTCTAAAATAAAAGCAATCCGGTTCTGTAATCCTAGCCTATTCTCTCTTATTTAAAAATTGCTTTCTGCTGATTGAATTTTTGTTGTTGTTATTGAAATGAATTGCCAAGAACTTAACAGGGAAGACAGAAAGAACTGGTATTATCCTGAAGAGAGTCTCAAAAAATAATTAAGGCAATGAAGGTAGAGTATAAATCTCAACATCCTTCAGGGCTTTAACCAGCATTCTATGCCAACGTCTGGGATAACAGTGTGGCTGCCAGTGACTTTCTGAATATCATCAGGATGGGAGTTGCAAGGATCTTCTGGAGGATGCTGTTTCAGAGGATGGTCTGTGTGGGATTAAAACAGTACTCAACAGGACAATTTTGAAAGTATTAATTAGTCATAAAAGTTCATGCACTTTGAAAATGGGCCTATGAATGTTTTATATGAATGTTTTATAGAGGTAATATTCAAGTCAGGATAGCTGCTAATAATGATCATAATAATGACTTTGCTAAGACAATATGAAGGTACTGCCAATGCCCAACAAAGAAATCCTAGGCATAGATTAGTACGTTCTCTATCTTTTGTTGAATCATAAACTGGAGCATACATATGAATTGGAAGTAATGAAGCTTGGTTGCTGCAGAGGTAGAGCCCATTTGTAGGCTATACAAATCTTTTGGACTATATCCACAGTATCTTCAGCCTTATAAAAGAATAGATCAGCCTTGCCAAAGAGAACATACATTTTACATCCAATGAGAGATCAGCAGAGTAGGATTAGGGACGATGTTGCAAAGCAATGGAAAATATCACACCCCTGGCTACCAAGGCACTTACATGTTGAATCATGTTTAGTGTAGTGGAATGTAGTCCAGAGTTGCAGGAGGGAGGAGCCTCTTCACCGAGACCAAGAAACAACTTAGCTTGGAATCTTTGGTATGCAGGAAGAGGGTGAAGGTGAAAGCCCCCTTCCACCACTATACAGGGATCTATCTAGCAATTATTCAGAAAAGTGGTTTACTCTGGTAAGATTTTTGTCTATAGGTTAACAACAATAAAGAAACTACACAGAAATAACTCCTTGTGTTGTTCTTGTTTCCTTAAGCCAAACATTAGAAATTTAGAACCTCAATGAACACAGAGTTGAAGGACAAGCATGCTATTGCTGTATTTTCTATAAAATCTAAAAGGTTCTGAACAAAGTTCTACATAGTCACAAACCCAATGTGTGAATTACACAGAACACAATGAAAAGGTTTGCAGGTCAAGTCATTGAAACTGTATGCACAGATCATTGAAACTTTTCATTAAGTACCAAACCAAGCACAGCTGTGTGGCTCTGAGGCTTCAACAAAAAAAACCCAACTTTTCAAATATCATGCACATCCATTTAAAGTTAACACACAGCAAAGACATTTGAAACACATAAAACCCTGTTTACAATGTCAGTAAATCAGTACTAGATTCAGTATCTATTTAATACTGAAGTCTCATTCACATCCCATAACACTCTGGGAAAAAATGATATGATAGTAGAAAGAGAAGAATAATTCAGAACAGAACAACAGAAAACAAATAGCTAAATAACTCAATGTAAACAATAGCCTAGTTTACCAATTCATATTTTAATAATATTCAGTGTGCGTGTGTGAGCGCACGCGGGTGCGGGGGGCATGTGTGTACATATGACAACCAGTAGCTGATGCCAAAAGATTTTCTATCTTTCCATCTGGTGGCTAATTATTAGTCACAGTGTATTTTCATATGTGATTTATTCAAGTTACCCACATTTTTGTTTACAAAGAAGAATTCCTGATATTATTTTCTGTGGCTACAATTAATTAGAAGAGCACATTATTTGCAAGGCAGCTGCATTATAGCATATTTGGTGATTTGCAGTTGAAAAGCCATTCAGCTAGTGAGAGCTAGTAACTATGTCAGTTATATAATTCTATTCAATAATAGAAAGCCCAACAAAGCTTTATTATTTAAGCACTTTAAAATACAACATTGCCAAATGAGATGTAAACATCTCTAGGTCTTAGACGCAGAGTTCAAGAGAAGTAAATTGATCTGTTCCTTGTATTTGATCACAAATCTGTGTTCCACTCTGAACAGGGATTCATCTTCCAATGTATTAATCCAGGCTTTCTTAAATCTTGTAAATGTAGTTTGTAGAAAACATAACTTTCAATAAACAGTATTCTACATGATTATGGTTAACTAATGCTGGGCAAAACATAGTTGCCCTAATCATTATAAAGTGTAATTAAGAGAATCTGTGAGAGCTAGTTCTGGCAAGGACAACAGCAAATAATCTAAGACAGGGATCCCCAATCTCTGGGCCATAGCCCACTAGTGGGCGATGAGCTGTTTCAACCAGGCTGTGGAAACACTGGGCAAGCATGCATGCAAATGGAGCTGTGTGCGCGTATACGCACACACTTGCTGGCTGCTTATACGGAACTATGCCCTCTACCCCCTCGCCAGTCCGCAAAGCCAGAAAGTTTTGGGAACTCTGATATAAGAACAAAGAATAAAATAAAAACAGTATAAAGTTTCTGATTGGAACTATTCACAAATTGTTCTGGTTACTTTTCCCTGATATCTATCAACAGTAAAGGAACAAGCAGTAAAGAAATATGCCACAGACAAGCACTTGGTTAGAGCAGCCATGAAGGGCTTGAAAAAAATATTCAAATGACATAATATATACTTACAAAGTTCAGAATCATGCAAGAATGGCATTCCCTAATACATCTATGGGAAAAAGTTAGTCCCTAAAGAAGCAGGATAGGAAGAATACTGATTTCTTTGACTTTTGATATTGGAAAAGACTTCCCACTATATCATGGACAGTCAAGAAAACAAACTGATGGATAACTGAAAAAAGGAACCCAGTATTCTCACTTGAGGCACAAATGACAAACTCAAATGATCTTACTTCAGATACATTATGCAAATACTCTGCATAATCAGGGAAAAGATCTAATGCTAGGATAAGTGGGAGGAAAGGGAAAAAGGGACAACCAGCAGCAAGATTAATGGTTGATGAGTGTATCATTAGGAAGGTTGAAAAAATAACTTAAGAATGCACCATCATGGAAAACAACTAACTATATCTATTTAGTTGCTAGTTTAAAATGATTTGATGCACATCATCTTTTTTCATTATCTGTTGGTTGAAAAAAAAATCCTCATATTGTTTTAACAACTGCCAAACACAAAGCGGAGCTTATTTTAAAGTTTATCTACTTTAAAGATAGACAGTTAGTAGCACTGTCCTGTGTTCAAAATATTTCATTCTAAACTAATAATTAAGATTTACATAGGGCTGATATCTGGAGCAGGTGAGTAATCAAATATCCCTGTAGGTATCTCCCTTGCAAACTCCCTTCCAATGTTCCCTCTAATTTTTTTTCAGGGTGAGCGGAAAAGTATAGTGTTTGAGCGGCACAGTTTCATGCCTGAGCACCTAAGAGAGCAACAGTTTGAACTTCTGTCTCGTCTGCTGGACATTTGCGCAACATTCCAAGCGCCAAGCACCAATTGTGAGCGAGGTTTCAGCCTGATGAATGCCAGGCATGAAAATGTGCTACTCAAACACTATACTTTTCCGCTCACCCTGAAAAAAAAAAAGACTTCTGCTCAGCTTTTAGATCATTAGACTGGCTAGAGAGAGACATGGCACCAACAGGTCCTGGGTCCTGGCATTTTGCAGGCAACCTGTCCTCTCACATTCCTTTGGAATGCAACCCATCACATGTGAATTAGATTTTGCCAATTATCCTATTAAAAGATAATCCTATTATTCTAAAATATGACTAACTCGATATTAAAAATGTAAATATTTAATGCTGATAAATAATAGCAGTAATTGTTATTTAGTATGATTAAAATCAGTATTGATATATCAATATATCTATCAAAATTGACAATAAACACTAAAATAACAATACAAATATATAATGTGGAATATAAATGTAATAAATATAATATATAAATACAACATAAATGTAATAAAATAATTTAATATGAAACTCTCCCCCTTTAAAGTAATAGCAGAGATCAATTAAATAGTGTAGCAAGTTTGGACAATATGCTATATGTTATGTTACTTAAGAATATATATGCCTCAGAATCAGATACAACATCCACATCATTTCCAACTGAATCGATAAAATGATATGCCATGCCAAAACTATTTTAAATAAAGATATGAAATTAATCAAGTCTTGCATTTATTTTTCAAAATGAATGTAGATTTTTTTTTATTATTTAAGTTTTGTACCCTATCTTTTCTAACTAACGTTAACTTTAAAAAGATGTTACATCAGACTACAATACAAGCAATTAAATGAAGACTAAAATAAGTGTTTTGGCATATTGAGCTTTTTATATTTCTTTCTAATATTGCTTCCTTAGTTGAGAACTTGCTCCTCAGCTTACTTACGCATTAACTGTTTGTTGCTTTTATGGCTTATTCATTCACTGCTCCATCTTCAGTTTTTTTCACAGGGGGCAGGGCTTCCTTCCTTCCTTCCTTCCTTCCTTCCTTCCTTCCTTCCTTCCTTCCTTCCTTCCTTCCTTCCTTCCTTCCTTCCTTCCTTCCTTCCTTCCTTCCTTCCTTCCTTCCCTCCCTCCCTCCCTCCCTCCCTCCCTCCCTCCCTCCCTCCCTCCCTCCACTCCTTTGGCCACCAATTTTGATCCAACTCTCTCTCACACACACACACACACACACACACACACACACACACAGACACGTGTTCTTTGGGGGGGGTTGAATTACTCCGCCTCACTGCGCAAAGTCGGCTCAGCATGTGTTCGGCCCCTGCTTACGCTGAATCAAATCTGCAGCCGGCGGGACCATTTCAAAGCCGCCAGTCCTCTTGCTCCTTCTCCTTCACCGGCAAAGCAGCGGCGGTGGTGCCTCCCCCTCCGCTCGGAGCACCTCAGCTGGGCTCTGGGTTATCCCTGCCATCGCCTCCACCTCCGCCGCTTTCCTACTAGCTCCCGCAGCCTCAAAAGCACGGCAGAGGAGGAAGGGGGAGGGATAACGCGGGGGCCAGCTCAGGTGCTCCGCGTGGAGAGAGAGGCACCACTGCGGGAGCTTTGCTGGTGAAGGAGAAGAAGCAAGAGGACTGGCGGCTCATCAAAACAAGTCTGGGGAGGTCCTTTGCAGGCGGCCAGTTCTAGCTGCCTGCAAAGGACTTCCCCACGTTTGCTTTGGTAGAAAGCTCTGCGCGGCAGTTAGAAATCTCTGCGCGGAGGTTTCTAGCGACGTGCGCGGCCGCGCACGCGCGCACCTTAGAGGGAATAGTGCTCCCTTCTAACTAATTTTAGCTTTTAATGTCTTATAGTTTATCTCCACTTTTAATGAATATTTAAATAGGAAATTTACATGCTGGAAAGTATTGCATAAAGTTCCAAAACAATCCTTACTTCTAATCATGCTATTAGATTCCAGGTAGCCAAGGTGGAAATACTTTGTAAAGGATCATATTGGGCTTCTTATCTACCAACTCAACTTCTCAACTTCTCTGAAGTCCACAGAAGGCCATTTAGATACCCATTAGGGACCTGGCAGTCCTTTTCAGCTGTATATTTGTGACTTTTATTGAAGGGGTGGGGTGAAATAAGAGTATTACCGTCCAATTTACAATTTTAAAACTTTCTCTCTTTTGTCTTTTTTATTATCTTTTGGCATTATACATTGGTTTTAAGATAGAAATGGGAACAAAAGGTTTCTGATAAACCATACCCCAATTAAAACCAATCTCAAAGTAGGCTGAAACTATGCATTCAAAATTCAGTCACTATCGTCCCATGAAGTCAGTGTTAAAATTTGTTGCTTTCTTTTGACATAGCCCCTAGAGTGTTCTTAATTTTTTTTAAAGGATGTCTGGATGCAGAGTTGTATGTTGTTTACAAAGATGCCAATGAAGGTATGAAGAGAGTGATTAGAAGGAATATTAAACTTAAGAAAATACTTACATCAGGACTATTTTACTACTGCTCTGACCAGGACTGGTTGTCTAGGACATTAAGGGAGATATTTCACATTTTCCTCTAACTGTGATCAACTTGGAATTTTCACCATACAATATATACATACGCTATTCCTTAGATACTGAACTCCTTTCTCTACTTCTTATTTAATAACACATTTCTAGAATGGCTGATCTCTATGGAATGACCATTGGCTTACCTGAATGGTCATTCTCTACACACTGCAGGCATAATTCAAGCATAATGCTTGCTGATAATTTAAAAAACTAACTATGAGAATTTCATTATATTATATCTTCATAAATGTGAAATTGGTGTCACACACTTAGTTAATGGTAGTGACTGCCATTTTCTCCTAGGCGCTGCTTGGAGTGTCCAAGCATGGGTTAATGTCAGCTTGCTGCCCAAGGACTGAGTTCAAATCTTTGCATAGCCACGCCTCTTGTTCCCCACAGAGGCTCAGTTTCAAAAACGAAGGTATCCGATCCAAAGGTTGCTGTATAGAAACGTCCGTGTCATATAGGTGCTAAGTCCTGCACCCTCATGAGAAACCCCAGTGCGGGGTTGGATATTCCTGCAGCACCTAGAGAACAACCATTCAGGTAAGCCAATGGTCATTCTCCTAAGCGCTGTTTGGAGTGTCCAAGCATGGGACATACTCAAGCTATGAGGTCCCAGGGTGGGAAGAAGGAATGTCCTGGTTAACAGGGGCCACAAGGCCCTGCTGTAAGACCTTCCTCTCAAATGAAGCCTCAGCCGAGGCAAAGGCGTCCAGTCTGTAATTTCGAATGAACAGAGACAGCGAGGACCAAGTGGCCGCCCAACAGGTGCTTGAGTGGCCCAGGTGGCCATCATCCTGAGGAATGCGCCAATGCTTGGTCACCAACAGACTCAAGGTCGGCGAACCAGGACCTACTTGGCCAGTGCGGAGCGACGAGCAGTACCTCGGCCCACTCCAGCAGGGTTTCCTGATCACTTGAGGTATTAGGGGAGGGGCGGGAATGCGTATAACAATCCTGGGGGCCAACAGCACCAAAGAGCATCTGTTCCCTCTGTGACAGGGCATCGGAAGCTTGAAATGAACCAAGGGAGCTGAGCGTTCTCGGGGCTGGCAAACAGGTCTAGAACCGGCAGACTGAATCTCTGTGTCAGCTGGTGGAACAGAGATGGATGTAGCTGCCACTCTGAGTTGCTGATGGTCGTTCTGCTCAGCCAGTCTGCTGTCACATTGTCTTCCCCGGAGATGTGGTCTGCCCTCAAGGGAGGCATTCCGCCCAATGCCCCAAGGCCTCTGCCTCCGACATCAGGGCCGTTGATCGAATGCTGCCCTGATGATTGATGTAAGCCTTGGTGGTGATGTTGTCTGTCAGAATGAGGACATGACAGCCCTCGATGAATCAACAGAAGTGGCGCAGGGCAAGTCTGGCGGCTCTGAGCTCCAGCCAGTTTATGCTGTGGGCGAGCTCCGCCTGTGACCACCTGCCCTGTGTCACATGAGTCTGTAGGTGGGTGCCCCAGCCGTATAAGCTGGTGTCTGTTGTTATGACCAGACGCTCTGGTTCCTTGAAGAGGGACCCTTTCCCTAGTGCCGAGGATTGCCACCACCCGAGCAACCGAACCACTCTCAGGAGAGTAGCTGGCTTTGCGTCGCTGTATGGGGAGGAGGAACCACTGAAGTTCTCGTGCAAGTTCTTCCCCAGCAGCTGAGATAGAGTCACTAGAGGCACTGACCTGGATTTCCTGATCTGGCGTGCAAGGGCTGGGATGCTGTCCCTTCGTTCCTGCATGAGGAAAACCCTGCAGATTCTGGAGTTGATCACAGTGCCCAGGTGTTGAATCCTGGAGGTAGGCTCCAAATGGCTCTTCTCCAGATTGACGGAGAACCCATGTTGCTGTAGTGCGTGGACGGTGGCATTGAGATCCTGGCACGCCCTCTGTCTGGACGCTGACATTAACAGGATGTCGTCCAGGTAGCAAATGATCCTCACTGGGTGAGTCCTGAGGTGTGCAGCGACAGCAGCCAGGAGTTTGGTGAAAGTCCTGGGGGCCGATGATAGGCTGAAGGGAAAAGCCTTGTATTGATAATGCTGGTTTGCCAACTGGAACCTCAAGAACTTGCGATGCACTGGATGAATGGGGACATGCAGGTACACTTTTTTCAGGTCGATTGAAGTCAGGAAGTCGCCCTGCCTGATGCAACCCAAGATGGTCTGGAGCAATTGCATCTTGAAGCGCTTGTACGCTATGTGGATGTTGAGTTTCTTGAGATCCAGTATGGCTCTCACCCCTCCCGACGCTTTGGAAACCAGAAAGAGGATCAAGTAGAATCCCCTGCGTTCCTGACCCCGGGGCACTTGCTCTATGGCTGCTATATCCAGTAGGTGCTGGATCTCCACCTGCATCATTTGTCGCTTTTGAGGTGACTTTGGGATGGGGCAACGAATGAAGGACCAAGGGGGAAGAGAAAGGAAGTCTAAGGTGACGCCATGATGGATGGTGTTCAGTATCCAAGCTTCCGTCGTTTTCTCTTCCCACTGGTCGGCGGAAAGCTGTAGCCAACCCCCGATGAAAGGCGACCAGTGACGGTCACTTGGGTCTGTGAAAGGAGCAGTTGGAAAAAAAACCTCAAAAGGACCTGCGATTTCCCTGTTGTCTGCATTTGTCCCTAAAGGAAGCCCTATCCTGGGTGAGGTCCTGTGATTGGGAATAGGATTTGGTAAAACTTCCCGAAGTGGTAGGGGAGTCATTGTTCCGAAAGGGCTGCCTACGAAAATATGAACGGCCTTTGCGGTCCGGTTTCTTGGTGACCACCGGTAAGATCTTTTGTTTGTCCTTGGATTCAATCAAGACAGAATCCAAGGCCTCCCCAAATAACTTGCCACCCTTGAAGGGAGCCGAGGCCAATTTCACTTAACCTTCATATCTGCCTGCCAGTGGCGCAGCCACAGCAGGCATAGAGTGGTCACATTAGAAGCCATAGCTCTTGATGAAAATTTGGTGGCGTTAAGTGAAGCGTCGGCTGAGTACTCGACCGCTGCAATAATCTTGTTTACGTCTTGGCGTGACCTAGTATCCCCAGCAGGGAGGTTGGCTAACAGCTTGCGAAGCCAAAATAGTGCTGCCCTGCTGAAATAGGAAGTGGAGGAGGAGGAGGCCTTCATGGCCCATGCAGTGGCCATGGGAGTCTTATGACAGGCCTTCTCCACCTTTTTGTCTTCCGCTTTCAGACCTTCCAGTAGGTCTGCTGGGAGGACCGAGTTGGAAGTTAGCGCCACTATGGGGTCATCCACTTATGGAAGCTTCAATTGTTCCTCCATGGTGGTCTCTATAGAATAGAGCTTTTTATCCACCCCACTAGGATTGGCCATTGACCCAGGCTGAACCCATTGATGCTGGATTACATCCAGGAACAGCTGTGGCGCTGGAACCTGCAACTCCTGAGGGGGAGTGATTTCCTTAAAGAGGCCTGCGCCTGGATCCCCTGGTCCTATAGTCTCCTTGTTACCCTGATCAGTGGTATTCTTATCTGATTGGGTGGGAAGTCCCATTTGAATGGACGAAGCCCTAGCTTTGGTCAGAATGGCCTTGAACATTGTAGGCTTAAATAAGCCAGAGAATGCGGGGGCATCGGGGGCCGGGTTCTCGTCCTCCAACAGATCAGGGGCATCCTGTCCACCCTCCTCCTCATCAGACACCTCGCTGACAGCTAAGGAAGCAGGAGTGGAGACCCCGGAGGATTGAGGGAGAATCCCAGAGTTCTGCCCTCTGGCTTTGGCTTTGGTCAGGAGGGGCCAGGATAAACCAAGTTGTTGGATGCCATTAGCAATCCCCTGTGATATTGCCCATTGAACAATCTCCTGCATTGCTTGGGATAACTCAGGAGTCTCCCCAGAATTAGGGCCAGTGGAAGGAGCCTCCTCCCCCATTAGAGAACAAGCCTCTTCCATGTGTACCTTTTCCAGAGAGGAAACAGGAGATCTGGGGTTAGCCCTGGAAGGGTTGGGAGAAAATCCAAAATTCCCTTTGTCTGCCAGAGATGGAGAGCCTTCCCCTGGAGTCTCCACCAAGGGAATGTCTGTAGAAACTGGTGGTGGAGATGGTTCCCTGGCTTGCAGATTGTGCCTGGGCACTAACTGCCTTTTGAAACTGTCTCTCCAGGGTTCTTCTGTCTCTTTTCAGCCAACCTTTCTGCAGCTGTTGAGACTTTCTTGGCTTGGGGCTGTTTCCCTTTTGCAGGGTAGCCTGCACTGTCCCCCTTAGCAGCAGGGTTGGGCCTGCTGCATTTGTTAGCTAGAGGTTCAGCTTGATCCCTGGCTTCAGACATGTTCCTGCTGGCCACGGCACACTTCTATCTCAATCAGAGCTTTAGTTGTAATCACCCCAATAATGCAATATTGGAAGTATGCCCCTTTAATTCAGTCCAAGTTCAGAGGAAAATGGGGCCTTGCAGGGATCAGTAACAGTCAACAATATTTTTGGCGCCAAAAATGGAAGTCCCAAAGCGCTGCAGATCTGCACTGTGATAAAGCAAGGAATGGCCCGAGAAAGCCAAACTCCTTGCAGCCGCTCTCAATAGTCTTCCTGGGGGGGGGGGGACCTGCCTGGAGCCCCAGAGCGAGATCCCAAATTAAGAAGTCCTCCCAGCAGCGATCTGCTGTGGAAACATTTGCGGTAAAGCAAACAGCTTGAGAATAAAGTGTGCCGCTTTTTTTCTGTCCAAAATGGCCACCGCAAGTTACAGAGTGCACCAGGGGACTGCCGGCAATTCGGAGAGCTCAGTAGAGCCTCTGTTCTAAATTTAGACCACTGACACCGATCTTGGGGTTCCCTAACCTACCTACCTGTCCCAAGAGCTCACCAGTAGCCACTGACTAGCCTCCTGGTGGTGCCTCAACTGCGGTGGTCGCAGAAGGCTCCAAGCACCTGTTTTGCGCTTCAATTAGGAGTGAACTTTCATCCAGAGGAAAAAATAAAAAATCCTAACACTATGTGCTAAACACCAAAATAAGAAAAAAGGCTACACTAACTGCTTGGAGAGTCCAATTTGCTGTTCAAGGACTGGAACTCCCCAACTGCATCCTTTTAGAGCGACTGAGTTTTTAAAACTGAGCCTCTGTGGGGTACAGGAGGCGTGGCTACACAAAGATTTGAACTCAGTCCTTGGGCAGCAAGCTGACGTTAACCCATGCTTGGACCCTCCAAGCAGCGCCTAGGAGAAAATGGCAATCACTACCATTAACTAAGTGTGTGACACCAATTTCACATTTATGAAGATGTAATATAATGAAATTCTCATAGTTAGTTTTTTAAACTATCAGCAAGCATTAACCTAAAAAAGTATATAATACAATAATAACCTGTCTTTGATCGCATTGAGAAAAATCTTACCAAGCTTATAGAAAAACCATTCTTTCCTAACCCTCTAATTTAAGAAATATAGAGCCGAAGTGGTGCAGTGGTTAGGGTGCAGTACTGCAGGCCACTTCAGCTGACTGTTATCTGCAGTTCAGCGGTTCTAATCTCACCGGCTCAAGGTTGACTCAGCCTTCCATCCTTCCGAGGTGGGTAAAATGAGGACCCAGACTGTGGGGGCGATATGCTGACTCTGTAAACCGCTTAGAGAGGGCTGAAAGCCCTATGAAGCGGTATATAAGTCTAACTGCTATTGCTAACTGCTATTGCTAACCATCTTTTACACATAGAAGAGAAAATAAAGCCTGAAGTATATTTCACCTGTACATTAATATAATATTTTTTAGACCATTTCAGTCAAAAGCAACCAAATTTTGGACCCTGGAGTTAAAGTTATAAAGCCTATTTTTAATTTCATAACATTCTAGCACACATGTATCCACTCATATATCCATAAGAACATGCATCACTAAAGGTGGGAGGGGGGAAGGTAAGCAAAAGACAACAAATCAAGGACTGCTTGTAGTGCATGTGTTAGCACTTATCTATACTGCAACACATTACTGATATGCATTGTAGATAATAAATAAGATTAATGTTTTTAAGGACAATGCAACTAAAAAAATACAAGAGAACCCTCAATTAAAAGCAATTATTGTGTCAATGGTATGGACCAACCCCCATCAGATGTGACAACACAAGGTGAGTTTATATAAAAGCTGCCAATAATTCTTTTAATAATATTGCATTAAAGGCAGTCTATGGATAATGAGGCCAACACACTGGTTTAGCTAGTTCTGTTTCAATAAAAAACCTTTTAATTCAATTAATATGATCCTGTATGTGGTTTAGATCTTGTCAAAGATATCACAGTTACACAATTTACCAGTAAAGATTCTTTCCAAACTTGCCACTTACAAAGGCTGCGGTAGGCATTTCTCTAACAAGCATATACATGTCAAGTGATTGTCATCATCAACATCATGCCTAAACAAATGCATTTCTCAACAGGACATTAAAGAGAGAAAAAGAACAGGTTGGACACACCTGTTCCTCAGAAACAATCTGTCCAAGTATCATCATACAAATCTCCATGATCTATACAATAAAAATCCCATACCAACACTACCAAGGCAAGAATTCGTATCTCTGGGGATAAACATTTATCCTGATTTATACAGAACATTGCATTTCTATTTTTATTATCCTTGTCTCCCTAAACCCACACATTTTAAAAAAGCATTCCTGGAAACTGATGTTTTAAACTGAGCACTGGTTAATTTATAAATTCATAAGCAAAGTGAAACTATATACAGAGCCAATACACAGCCTGCAAAAATATATGCAATTTGTACTATCTTTAAACTACAGTAAGTGCAGAAAATTCCTCCTGGTTTTGCTAAACAGATTGATTAGTGCATTAAAGCAAACAAGACATGTCAATCTCTTTATGTAGGTGATCCATATTTAAATAAGCACAGAGTGGATTTCTTTTTCAACTATAGCTTCAATATGTCCTGAAAAAATACACAATTCCTTCAGCAACAAATTGGTGCAAAAGAAAATTTATCAAGCTAATTGCTTGTCTTTCTTAGTTATCCAACAGCATAATTTTCAAGTTCAATCTACCTTTTATCTGTCTTTCTATCTCCCTATCTTATCCTGATAAGGCTATGCCATATGGAAACCAGATCTCCATTTTTAAACAACAGCATTTTCTTTCTATACACCGGATACTAATAGTTTAGTGACAGAACAACTCGTATGCTCTCGTCAGTCTAGCAAAACTTTCCTAATCAGCTTCCTCCTTGAAAAACAACATCCTGGATACAATACAAATAATATGCCAGATCGAAAGCCGTTTACATAGCAGAGCTGCTCAGGACAGACCTTGGCTGCTTGCAGAACTGTGGTGTATTTGTAACGCCATTTGTTTTCTCCAGCTGCAATATTTCCCCAACATAAAAAAGCTACAATTTTCTCCAAGTACAGAAAAGAACAACTATTCCCTTGAAGTGGCTGTTCTCCTTCTGGCTCTTCTCTCTCAACCACTTGGCAAGTGTTCAGAATAAGGGAGGAGTGGCCATGTCAAGCAGGGTGTGCTGCTGCTCCCATATACTTCGATGCTAAAAGAATAGAAAGCATTTTACTCTTTACAAATCTTACCTTAGTCATCCTGCATTCTGACTCAGAGCACCTATAGAAGGAGGGAGATTTTTGCAGGTTGCAACATAAGCACTAGGAAGGCCAGTTGATCCTGGACTTTAAGCAATGGTAAGGGGATTTGTGAAGGATAGATCAGGCAAGTTTGGAAGAAAGGTACCCAAGACCTGATTGGTCCATCACAATAACAATTCACAAGGGTCAACCTTGTTTGCCAACCAAAAGTGGGACTCTCTTAGTCCACTGCAAAATGCACACAAGAGAAAGACATTTAAGATTGCAAGGCTTGCATCTTAAACCCTCTGTTGAATTTCTTTATTAACAGTGCTTCTTGCAATAAAAATTAGCATATGAAGAGCTATCTCCTAGATTCATTATTTGTGAAGTTTCTAATTTTAGTACTGGTTTGGACAAAGCCTGACGGTTTGATATTAGTTATGAAGTTTATCAGATTATCAAATAAAAACAAAAAATATAATTATCTTTTTCAGCTATTACCATTATACAGAAAAGTCATTATGGATGTTTTGCAACCCAGCTTTATGTAAATAATGTGTTTCAATGTCTGCTACCAATTTCACATCCAAGTCACATCCCATTATCATTCTAGTCACTGCACTTCGCATGCTCATATTAACTTCAGAAAATAATGGTGTGTTTTCAATTCACCTGTTTTAACTGGATTTAAGCAAAGTGCAAATTCATAGACATTTCTAGGTAACTAATTCCAATCATAATTCAATTATTAGTAATGGTTAGGAAATAACGATGAATTTGTAGAACAATGAATAAGGGAGGGAAAGTTCTTTAATGAACTTGTTACAGGAGAGATTTATTAGACAGTCTAATTCCATCTTCGACTTCATAGAAATACATAGATAGATAATTCCATCTATTTTGTTGATGTTTTATAAAGGTAAAGTGGAGAAATTATATAATATCTTGTCAAAAAGTTCATCTCTGGCATAACAATAGTTCATAAGAAAGATAGAAATGCCAATTCCTTTGTAATTTCTCATGTACTGCCAAGGCCAAATGCTAATATTTATTATTATTTATTATATAATTTCCCAGGATTAAGGGTGGTGTTTTTTTTGAGAAATCTGGGTATTTACATAATGTGCTTGAAGTAGGACAATCTAGTCATTTTCGTTTCAAGTGAGAACTCTAGCTTGACCTTTTTTTGATGATCTATTGGTTTCCTTTCTTGAGTATCCCTGGTATTCTCAGGAAAATCACTGAATCAGCCAAACAACAACATTCAAATATTTGAGCTTGAATAAAAAAAGAAATGCTTGCCTCTATATTTCTACCTTTCATACCATCAGTTATTGTTATGCTACAAAAGGAAAAAGAAAAAAATGAACAGCAGCAAGGTGGATGGTCTCAATTACAGTGGTGATTGGTGTATTACTGGAGGTCCTGGATAAACAGGTTATGACAGATCACCATTAAGAAAATGCATTTATTTGGTCCCTAAAAGTTGACGCTAATCTGATGGCACATAATCAATCAATTAATCCCCAAGGACAAAAGCACTCAATGTGGCACAGTACAAAAAGAAAGTGCAAAGAAAGTGCAAAGTGTAGCCACGCGACAGGCAAAACATGCTTTGCAAGGAGAAGACCTCAGATTCAATTCCTAACATCTCCAAGCAGAATTAGAAAAACATCTCTGCGATTGCCAGTGAATTGATAATATTACGCTAGACTAGCTCCAGTTTCACTTACTACAAGACAGTTTTCCACATTTTTATTTTTATTTATTTTTATTTTCATTTCCCAAGTGCCAATGCCAACATATGATTTAGAATAAACTGTTTATTGTAGAAATTTATTTCTTAAATAAGAACTTCCAAAAGTTGATTGGAATCAATGCTTTGGATCTGGGAGAATTTTTGTTTAATATAAATTACATAGATAACTTATATTTATCATTATTATTTCATAGCTGCAATATAAAAGAATTTGCTATAGGCTTAAAACTACTTTCATTTCTGTCTTATAAACAAAAACTGGTCACCAAAAATATTTTATAGAGATTTAGTACTAGTGAAACTAGCTCTTCTAGACCGTCCTCCTGAAATGGCCCTGAATGTTCCCTTCTCCTATTAATTCTCACTGTCTTTTAAAGTCAAATGTACTTAGTGTTCATTAGCTTAATCATCCTTATTTCTTTCACACCAATGTTTGCACTGATGGAGTGGATTAGAGAAAACTAAACAAAAGAGCAAGTACCTGAAATATGTCTGCATTATTCAGGGACAGCAAAGATTAAAAGGAAATTAAATGAATGAAAATAATTAATTGATCCTATTTGCAGGAAGACTATAATTACTTACCAAACTCATAGTCACTTCCTAGACCAGTGTTTCTCAACCTTGGCAACTTGAAGATGTCCGGACTTCAACTCCTAGAATTCCCCAGCCAGCATTCGCTGGCTGGGGAATTCTGGGAGTTGAAGTCCAGACATCTTCAAGTTGCCAAGGTTGAGAAACACTGTCCTAGACCTAAAACATTAGCCTCTAATTTTTAAAAAACAAATAGCAATAGCACTTATATACCGCTTTACAGCCCTCTCTATGGTAGACAGTCAGACTACTGCCCCCAACAATCTGGGTCTTCAAATAAGCAGATATTCTTTACTATTTTACTTACTGTTGAAGCAAACCATAACATCCATATTGAGAAGAAGCACACTTGACATCTCTCGTATTTTTCCTTTTCTTTTCTTTTCTTGTGTACCTTGAATTTTTTGGAATGTTTGCTAATTAATATCCCATGCTGATAAATATTAATAGCTATCAAGGTCAGGCCACGACTACCTTGAATTTCAGATTGTCCTCTAACTAAAGATCTTTAACAACATGATAAGAGAATATGAAAACTGAAACAGGCGAATGACTCTTCTACAGAGTATAGATAGAAAGTCTAGCAGCTCCCAGTATTTATACAAGGCACACACCAGATCAAACAGTTTGTACGTTTTATTTGTGTCAATATCACAATTAAAACCTGTTAGCCTGATATGCCTATTCTTCTCTCCAATGAGCAAGAACACAAGAAAACAGTCCATATCTCGGAATCTAACTGGTATGTTTAAATGGGAAATAAATAAGCACCTGCTGGTGATTATCAGTGGAGCTTCTCAAGCACAGGATCTTCTATGCGATAACTGGGAAGAACAGCCAATAGGCAAGGCAATGACATTACTATAAACAAGTCCTTATGAATACTTCTAACACAGGTAGTACTTGACTTACAACCACAACTGAGGCCAAAATTTCTGCTGCTAAGCAAGACAGTTGTTAAGTGAATTTTGCTCCATTTTATGACCTTTCTTGTCACAGTTGTTAAGTGAATCACTACAGCTGTTAAGTTACTAACATGTATGTGAAATAAATCTGGCTTTCCCATTGACTTTGCTTGTCAGAAGGTTGTAAAAACTGATCACGTGATCCCAGGACACCGCAACCGTCATAAATAGGAGTCTGAATCGTGTGACCATGGGGATACTGCAACAATCATAAGTGTGAAAAACAGTCATAAGTCATTTTTTTTCAATGCTGTTGTAACTTTGAATAGTCACTAAATAAACTATTCTAAGTTGAGAAACTACCTGTATTCCAGATAGCCCATTCTGTTATCACAAAATACATTACATTTGATCAAATGCTACTATACCACATGTTTATTCATTTTCATAATGAAGTTGGATTCAATATTTGAATTTAATCCCATGAAAGTGGCACAAGTATAATATAAAGCTTCAAATTAAATTTAAACAGAACATTCAGCATATATGACTCAAGCTGGACTATGTCAATAAAATGGTGATCATTTCTAGCGACATGAGCAATGAATGCCAAGAATAATTGTGTCTTCTAGTCTGTCTCAATTTACAACTGATAAATAGAGGAGAGAAACCTACCCTAATTCTTTGACCAGTAAAAATTACATCTAGTTTGTATTTATTTTATCTGGAAGAAACAAGACATTTTTGAAAAACCATATTTTATATTCTTGTTAGAATTGCTATTGTTTATACCAATGTTTTGAGTGTGTACACAACAAATGTGCAATTTCAAGTTAGTCTTGTCAAGTCAAGCCATGTCATTTTTGGGGAAACATTTTTGGAAGGGGGCTGCCATGGTCTTCTTCCTAGGGCTGTGTCATAGCGACTGCCCAAAGTCATCCAGCTGGCTTCCAGCCCAAAGCAGGATTAAAACTCAAAATCTTATGATTTCTTACCCAAAGCCTTTAATCACTACACCAAACTTGTTCTCACTTAATAATCTGTATTAAAAACATGATTCATATAGGAAATAAATGATGACTATATTTGTGTATATTTACCCTTTTATTGCAGAGGAAATTTATGTAGACAATATCCTTTACAGAGTATCCCCAAGCATTTATTTCATTTGCCGGCTAAAACAATCTCACATTTTAAAAAATATTCTTCAATGAGTCAGTTATGTTTTAGTTTTCAATTATTGTGCAATAACAAATCTGGTAGATAAGAAAGCAAACAGAATGTAGGGATTTCTAGGAAGGAAAAACGAACTGAAGATAACACCACTAAAAGCAGAAATGTCAATGTGGCAAAATGAAGCGGAAACAACATCTGCAGTGAATTGACTGGCTCTTTTAATTTAATTTAATTTTTCTCCAGACAAGGAGTGGACTTGAGATCACCCAAAAATGCTCTACACAGTTGCTCCTTGCAAGGAGATTCCAAGTAGTTTCTAGCAGGTTTAGTGCTCTAACAGTGTTTTTCAACCTTTTTTGTGCAAAGGCACACTTTTTTCATGAAAAAAATCACGAGGCACACCACCATTAGAAAATGTTAAAAAAATTTAACTCTGTGCCTATATTGACTATATATAAAGTGTTTTTCCCACGGCACACCTTACACTATGCCACGGCACACTAGTGTGCCACGGCACAGTGGTTGAAAAACACTGCTCTAGGAGACGAGGAAAGATCACTTTCATCCAAATCATGGTTGGTGCCTTATGGACATTGGGCTTGTATATTTCCTTTGCTAATAATTTTCAAAATTTGCTTGTTAATTGCTTTCCAGCGATTGAGAACCTATGTGTCAATAAGTTCTACAACACTTGTTGAGTTTTCTTCTATTCATAGCAAAGGAACTTTTAAATACAAGTTTATGAACTTAAAAAAAAATTTTTTTGTATAAACAGCAAAAGGGATATAATAATGTTGATTTTGGAAAGTTGCAGATTATTTTTATTTATTATTAAATTTATATTCTGCCCATCTCACAATTGAACAATTGGGGATCCAAAGAGATTTGAAATAAGAGTTTGAAATTAATTATATTTCCTGTGGGAAAATGCTTTGTTTTGAACTCTTTAAAAATATGATAGGATGGACACTAGAGAAGAAGAAAAAACTAAAGATCACAATTAAAGGTGAAGAATATTTAAAATTGATGTACTATTACAGAATGGAAAACAATATTTTAACATTGGATATATTGAAGGATATTTTTAACAATTCAGAAGGCCTAAAATACATACATTCATGGTCTTTATTTGGTTTACAAACATGGCAAAAATATCTGATTTAGAATCTCTTCTGGTGTTGATATATATATATATATATATATATATATATATATATATATATATATATATATATATATATATATATATATATATATATATATATATATATATATATATATATATATATGAGGCGCAGTGGTTAAATGCAGCACTGCAGGCTACTGCTAGATCAGCAGGTCAGCGGTTCAAATCTCACCGGCTCAGGGTTGACTCAGCCTTCCATCCTTCCGAGGTGGGTAAAATGAGGACCCAGATTGTTGGGGGCAATATGCTGACTCTCTGTAAACTGCTTAGAGAGGCCTGAAAGGCCTATGAAGCGGTATATAAGTCTACTGCTATTATTGATATATATATATATATATATATATATATATATATATATATATATATATATATATATATTTATTTATTTATTTATTTATACACAGACATACACACTGATAAACACAGACAGTCTGGTGCAGTAGCTAAGATACCAGATTTTCAGATTGGTAAAGAGGGACACCATTGACGGGGGGGGGGGGGGCTTGATTAAAAATTTTATATTTTGTCAAAAGGTCACCCCAGGACACTGAAAACAGCATTGACCATAAAGCATGCACGTGCGCGCACACATACACACAAAAGGCTATGTCTAAACACTTATTTCTTCAAATGAATATAAAGCAGATGACTCATAAAGAGAACAAACTTAACATATATGTTATTCAAAGTTATTCAGCATTTCAAATATATAAATAATAAGAATCATGAATCCAGATTTGCCATGTAGCTAAGTCAGAGGCAGTGGGAAGAAGACCCAATAGAATCTTAATGGTGTCAGTCATAAATGGGAAAGATGGTATATGAAGGCACAAGGGCATACATTTGAAGGTCAATATTAGATGTATAAACTAAGGGAGATTACTTACATTGCAATGGAACTGCACATATAGGAGTTACAGAATAAATGAAAAGTATGTAGAAAACAAAATAAACAAAATAGATAAGAACAAAGACTATGCAGGTAGACTGAACACATTTAGATACATTTTGTTTCAAATGAATCATGAGAAATTTTTCATGGAAAAAGAAGAAAATATTTAAATTTGATCATTTAATCTGCAGCAATTAAAATGGAACAATATATATTTACAAACTAAAAAGTAATTTATAAACTTTTAGTAGAAATGGTAGGTAGTATCAAGGCATTTACAATCTCTTATTCAAAAGTAACCATGGAACTGGGGAGCTAGAGGACAGAGCAACTTATTGTAAATGAAGAATGTGAGGCCAGAACTGGGGTGATAATAAGTAGAAGTAATAACATGTAGAACAAAAGGTATAATAGGCAAATAATTTCAAATCAAAAGTAACTTCAAAATCATTACACTATAAAGCAGAGAGTTAGAGGAGGCTCCTCAAACCTCAACCCCAAACAAACAAACCAAAAAAGGATACTGACCACTGGATATGTGGAAGATGAAGAAAAAAGATGGCACCTTTTTCCAATTAATACTATCTGAAGAGTATTATGGAAATATCAGTCAATGCATCTAACATCAACTACAAGAATCCAAATATGGGCTGCTAATTAAGAATATCATTGATCAAAAAAGAAGTTAAAGGATAAGAAATGAGATGAAACTGAATATGAATGTATAGCTCAAATGAAAGATGACCACAAAATTTACTTTATGCAAAGCAACTCTTTTAGAAAGTTCTATTTCAGAGATGTCATATTTTAAACTAAGAACACATCCTGATTCATCTGTCAAGATTAAGTGAAGAAAACACCAAATAACAGCGTTGGAAAGGACCTTGAAAATCTTCTATTAGCTTGAACAGGAGACCTTATGTCATTCTGGACCAATGCTGTCTAATTTCTAATTTCTTCTTAAAATGTATAATTTTTTCTTTAAAATATGTTATGGAAATAAAGGAACATTTGATAACTGCTAAAACATTTGGAATATTAAAGAATCTACATAATTATAATAAACAAATTCTTATTTTAAAAATGCTTCTATAAACAGCCTTAGCTAACAATTTTGTAAAAATTAATGTCTACTCTCTATCAAAACACTCTTATCTCATTTCTACCACTTTTCAATTAGCATTGCTGTGATTTGAGCTTCCATAATGTAACATTGGTTACATCTACAAATACTCTTATTATTAACTATTATTAACTATTAACTGTAGACTAAAGTTCTCTTACTTAGGCCTGCAATTTAGTCACAGTTGTTCCAATATTCTCTTCATCAAAACATTTAATACAGCTGGATGCAATGGGAATACAGAGGTCATGAAAGCAAACTAAGGCATTAAAAAAATTCAGAGATTTAAAATGCAGCACTTATTTATTTATTTATTCATTAATTCATTCAAATTTTATAACCGCACAACTCAACTAAGTAGGCACCTTACAATTCCAAATATTAAGTGCCCAAATCAAGCCTGTGAGACTTCATGACAAATTAGACAAGAGCTTAAGTTTGTCAAACTCACTTGTACCTCTGGTCCCAGTTGCAGTATACTACTGCTGAGAAATCATCACCAGGAAATTTGAAGCATTTAAATCAGTTCTACTAGCCAAGGATGGGCAATTCATGGGTCACATACCACACATAGCTGCAAACATCTTTTTTATTCAGTCCCCAGAACTTAGTCAGAAAGTGATGCTGAACATACACTCTCACGTACAAATATAAATGAAACATAACATTTATTGTAATACTTCTATTTTACTTAAAGAATCCCAAAATATGTCTTTGTACATATGTATGTGTGTGTTTAGGGGTGTGTGTGTGTGTGTAAAATCCTGAAGTTAACTTAAGACCATTTCCCCCTACTTTTGTAGTACAATAGAAAGACTTTGGGCATTCTTTCCTACTCACATCTACACACTAGTTCCAGTGAATGTTAAGTTTCTTCCTTGCAAGCTTCAAATCTTATACCTGCCAACATTGTGATTGAGTTTTCCAGTTCTCAGAAAAAAAGTTTTTTTAAAAAACCATTTTGTTAAAATGTGCAAAATATGTTCTCAAAACTCCAAATGTGGTGTGAACCTTAACATTTTGGCCCCATTATCTAGATGTCTTGGCTTGAACACTGACGTTTAAGGATTACAGTTCCTTACTTCTCTTTAAGGCTTCAATGCAGTGATCCTGGTACTTTTGGTTACATGGTACTTGTACAGATCCTCAGACATGACATTGGAGGAAGAATATGCCAGTTTAAAAAAACATGAATGAAGTCTGGGAAAAAAGAAGTCATTGAAAAGAAACTTAAAATGACTCTTTTGAGTATAAGAATGAATTAAAGGGAAACACTACATTCTTTTACTAGAACTGTATCAATAAAGTTGAGTACTTGAGTTCAAGTATTTCTTGTGGAGTGCCTTTTCTGATCTGTTATAAATCAAAGGATTGACAGTATTGGACTCTTATCAAAATCTAATCCCATACATTTCATTAAAAAAAAGAAAGACAAAGAAAGAAATGATTTCTTCAACATGATATATTATACCTAAAATTTTAAGGCCAACATACTGTTCCTTTAATAACAACACACTACTGTTTATTATTTAGTTATAGTATGTAGGACAGAGTAGTAATGCAATTTTTATTGGGAATACACAGTAAACAGAGAGAAAAAAGATAAGGGACGTGAAAAAAGCTACCACCAACTTTCTTTACATATAATCAATTGTAACTAGGGAGCAACTATAGAATTTGGATCTAGACATGAGGTACAACTTAAATAATTATTTTGGTAAAATTAATTTTACAACATTGTCTTCTGGGAAATTTAAGTAGGTTCTAATTACTTTTAAATTTGTATCTATCTAGAATCTTTTAATTATCTAGTTACACTCTTGAGGATATGTTTTTTAAAAAAATGCTCCGAACTACTCCGGAAAAGAAAACAGGTCAAACTGGTGTATCAATTCTACATTCCAATTAAAAGTTAAAAGGCAGAAGAAACAAGGGTTTTGCACCATGAGGAAGAGTTTCTGGTAAAACAATTTATCCAAAATAGTAAAGAAAAAAATAACTTAATTCTTGCAAAAAATATATAATTTGTTGGATTGAAAATTAAGTGCTAAATATGAACAACTGTAAAATAGGATTTACTAACTATGGACATGGAAGAGGAAATAACTTTTGCCATAAGCTGCTTGTTCCACTTGGTTTCCAACTCAATTTATATTTTAATCTATATCTTACAACTTTATTTAGTGTTCACACTGTGTGCAAATATTTTCCCCAATTATGCTTTTTTGTACACTAATTTATTTAGTCTGCTAGCTTTCATGCTGATCTGGCAATATTATCCTGGGACACATATATTTGCCTTCATTCATGAGTGTATATATTCTCAGATATTATTTAGCTCTATGGTCCAACCATCATGATGGATACTTTTTGACCCTTGCTACAAATAGGTGCAAACAAAATCATATTAATAACAAGCTTGGATGACCCTCCAGTTAGGCCTGGAAGAGACAATGCCTAATTACATCTCAAAAGTATGCTTGAATATACATCAATAACTTACAATATTCTCCCTGAAACAGCACATATCCACAGATCATATATTGGAAAGAATAAAGTAAGTTACAGTTTTCTCTCCATTACACAAGATCATAATGTGTAATGCTTGTGCTAAATTTAAAAGTAATACTTGGTCTGATTAACACTGAACTTTGTGATTAAGAGGGCACACTGACCCAAGGAAGGTATTGAAAGTTTTCACTTCTTATTTAAGAAACAGTTAGAATGCTATAAGAAAACTATAGGAAAATACAGAAGCATATATAAGTTCTAAAGATAAAGAAAGGAGTAGTAAAGCATGAAACGAGATATAGAATATATGTAGTCCTTGACTTAAAACAGTTCATTTAATGACGGTTCAAAGTTAGAAAGGCACTGAAAAGAGTGACTATGGCCATTTTTCACACCTATATCTGTTGCAGCATCCACATGTCATGTGACAAAATTCAGGCACTTGGCAACATGTGATCCCCTTTTGCAATCTTCTGACAAGAAAGTCAATGGGGAGGCTAGATTCACTTAACAGCCGTGTTACTAACTTAACAACTGCAGTGATTCTTGTCAACTATGACAAGTTCATAAAATGGGGCAAAACTAACTTTAAAAATGTCTCAGTTAGCAACAGAAATTTTGGGCTCAATTCTAGTCATAGGTTGTAAAATGTAAAACTCATCTTAGGTAAGAGTACAGCCTTGTATGAATATTGGATAGCAGAGCAAGAATCCAAGTGTTAGATCAGGTGAATGGATGAGGCAGGCTTAGGCTAATAGTAACAACAGCTCTTTATTAGTCAACACTATGTACAATCCAGCAAAAACTCTGTCTGGCAGCAGCCCTTTTATAGGGAGCTGTCAGACATCTTAACCAATCAGAGCTGGCTGGAGAATTCTGGGAGTTGAAGTCCACAAGTCTTAAAGTTGCTAAGTTTGGGAATCACTGCCCTAAACTTTTATTTCCCCCCTTTCCTCCCTCATTTTCCCACTATTTTTATTTTGATTTGCATTTTGTACGTTGATCAGTTTAATGAAAAAAAAAGTATTGACTGGAATATGGGGCAAAGGGTGGAGACAGCCCTGAACAAAAGCATAACTGAGCCAATGTAACAAAGACATAAGGCTGAGATCACCTGATTTTGGTATCCAGGATAATTCTGTCAACAGCACTCTAATGTGGTGTGTCATCTTGGACAGAAATCAAAATAAGGGTATGTTAGGAAAGAGTGTTCTCTCGCAAAATACTGTTTTAAAATATTATAGGAAATAGTTCTTGATTTTTGGCCAACACAGTTTCTTAAACACTGAACAGATGACTGCACATTATTTATAATACATTAAATAAATCAAGTTTATAGATGCATTATCTGATCACATATACTGAATATAACATAACCTCAAATATAGGGTAGCATAATATTAGTTAAAGCATAGTATTAGCTCAAATTTCATATTGTCTGATAAGTATGCATTGACACCAAAGGGGCAAGGGCCAGAAAGAATGTTTGCTTAGAGATTTGGTAGGTTAGCATTCACTCAGCGTAATTGATGTAAATGTTCTTAAGATCAAAGAACAGATACTGGTAGTTCTTAATTAATGACCATTTGTTCACAGTTACAAGGGCACTGAACAAATAATATTTGAGATCAGTCTTCAAAGTTATGGCTGTAGTCACATGATTGCATTTACAGGATGTGTTTCCATCCCCCCCCCTTTCCGGCTATCTCATTCCCTTATCTTCTCTTTCGGCCACTGTGACCTTCGCTGCCCTTGCTGTCCTGCTGTCTATCTCCCATTGCTGTCAAGGCATGCCCAACCTTCACAAGGCAGCTGCTGGCCACGTGACATCTTCATGAGGACACAAAACCAGGCAAAGCACCAAGCCAGGCATGCCTAAGGAGCAGCAGGAAGAAAAAGAAAATGGAGGACAGCTGGGCAAGGATAGGAGAGTGCAGGACACTGAGGGATGCCCAGCAGAAGGCAGACAGCAGGATGGTGCAATACAGTGAGTTGAAACAGAGGCAAGTGCAGCAGGGCAGAAGAAATATGAGATTCAATAAACTGTTGCTACTAAGTGATGAGGTCACATGACCTCTTTGCTTAGCGACAGAAATTCCAATGTCAATTTAGGGTAATTAAGTGAGGACTACCTCTAATGTAATGCTTGTGCATAAATGCTTATGTGCGCCAGAATAAACAAATGGAGTCTATGTATGAAAACACTGTCAGAAGCAATATATTTTCCTCACAGCAGCTACTAAAGGAGTTACAGTTCAGTGGCAGAATACAGAAGATCGAAATGCAGGAAGTAGAGCTGGAAAAACTCCAGCCTGAAAACTAATCACTGTCAACAGAGCTGGCTAAATAGATCCACGGTCTGATTCACTGGCTGTGTTCTCACAATACATTTGCCAACTACAATTCAGCTTAGCACATTGTGTAAATCCAGCATAAAGTTCATGATACAATGCATAAACATTGTGTAAAAAAATCTCACACAAACACAGAAAATTTAAGATTTTAATAAACTGTGATTAAGAGCATTGTCTGTGAACATGTTCTAAGAAATTCTGTTTCCTTGTGATTATTTCTAATTAAGAATGCATAAAATTGTTGTCCTAAACCTATTATAATCCTGATTCATGATATGAATCCTCCAATCTATTTTTCTTTTAGTTTTGATTCAATTGATGTTTAAAAGAGAGACACTTTAAAAAGCAAAAGCTTAATAATGGTTGTTTAAAAAAAGGATTATTTTTATTGAAGATTGCATGATGAATTAAATCAATAGCAACTAAAGTTGGAACTAGGCACTAGACTTTGGCAACAAAATAGGCCTCCCAGGAACCAGGCCAAATAGAAAGTACTTATTCTGGGGAGTGGCGGGGGAGGTTGGGGGCAGGAGAGGGAGGATTGAGCTTCAGGTTTGGTGTTTGCCTTTTCAAGCAGCTATTTTGAATAATTCTGGCGCTTTTACAGGAGCAAGCTGTTAATATCAGTTTGCCCAACTGTAAGAATGAGATGCCACATACCAGTTGCAGCTGTCATTGAGGGTGCAAAAACAAACATACCAAGAAATAATATACTCCATTAAAAGCGTGACATAAGGGCTTTATCAAAAAGCTCATTTAATAGGATTTTGACTATTACAACTTCAGGTCAATTGCTGAATGTCAGTTTACAACTTCAGATCTATGTTCTTGAATTTCAGTTTAATTTAGGAACTATCACGTAGCAGCATCTGAATGATAAGCCATTATTTAAAAACATTTGCAGGAAAAACAATTTCCCTAGTCCGATATGTAGGTTTTAGCCATACTGACATGTATTCAGTGCCACTATAGTTTCTACTATATGGCTTTGTAACTTTCTTCAACAAATTGTTAAGTGTTTTTTTTTTTTAAGGCTAATCTTTTCATTCACCCCAGAGTTGAGGCACAAATGACCCGGCTCGAATTTTGGATTGTTATGAGAAGACTGAAATTTCTGGAGAAGATTCTAAGGCTAGGAAAGAGGGAAGAAAATAAAAGACAAGAAAAGAAAAGAAGAAATGACAAGCAGCAAGGTACGATAGAAAGGATGGAAGACATGAAAAAGCAGGTTGGGTATAAATCATCATTGAGAAAATCTATATGTTCACTAAAAGTTGACACTCAATCAATCAAAACTATACATACTATGTATATATAGTAGGTACATAAAACAATTTACTAGAAGCAGCATCATTTCCATCAAGTCCACCATGGTACAAAAATGTCACATTATGTTTCATTTAGCTTCTTATAACTTTATTTCATGTATATTTGCTATGTCCTATCTGAGCTACTTTTTGGTTTCTGCATCTAATTTTCTTTAGGAGAAATGGGAATGAAAGAGGAATAGAAAAAATAATCCCACAAGCATACATGACCACTATAAGTATCACTCAGATAGGGAGTGTAAAAATACTTGCAAATAAATAGTGATTTGTAAATGGTTTCTTTTTCTCCTGGCTAGCTCGGTAAAGGAGCGAACCTGTTAATGGCCAGAATCAAATGGAAAATTTCCCTCTCATCATCACCACAATATAGCTGAATATCCCTTTGGGAAATAATTAACACAAATTAGTATTATTCAAGAGTCTAAGAAAAGAAAGTAATCTTTAATTCATTTTGCCTTCAAGAAATATTGAGATCTGTTTGAAACTGTAATGAACTGTAATTTAACATTGTAATGGAAGCTTTTTAAAATAGGAGCATTGGAATGGGACTACTCACAAATTTGGAAAACATGATAGGTGAGTTTAGTTACCACAGGCACAAAAAGCGATAAGCGACCACATTTTAATTTCATCCAATATTCCACAGCATGGAATTATCCCGCATCTATTTATATCCCTTTTGCAGGTAGTCCTTGACTTATGAATCACAATTATGCCTAAAATTTCCATTGCTAAGCAAGGCAGTTGTTCAGGGAGTTTTGCCCCATTTTACAAATCTTTCTTGCCACAGTTGTTAAGTAAATCACTGCAATGTTAAGTTAGTGACATGGTTGTTCAGTGAATCTGTCTTCCCCACTAATTTTGTTTTTTCAGAAGGTTGCAAAAGAGTCACATGATCCTAGGACACTGCAAGCATCATAAATAATATGCTAATTGACAAGCATCTGAAGTTTGGTCAAGTGACCATGGGAATGCTGCACTGGTCATAAGTTATTTTTTTCAATGCTGTTGTAACTTTGAATAGTCACTAAAACAATGGTTGTAAGTCAAGGAATACCTGTATAGCTTGTCTGCAAGACAACTGTGTTAAATTTGTTAGCAAAAACAAAAACAGAAGAAAACAAATAAGGATAAAAAAGAAAAAAAGTTCCCATTTAGCTAGGAAAATGCTTGCAAAGTCATTCTTTTTGATAATTATTCGTTCAGCTCTTGCCAGTTTCTTCTTCAATAATGGAAAGCATCACAACTGGCATATTTTACACAGGCACATAATTAATAGTCAGGTTCAACTCAAACTCAACAGCTTATCTCAATCTATGTTTCCTAAAGTTCCCCCTGGACTTACTAAGATATTACTCCTCCACAAGTGGACCAAGAATGATTTTTTTAATATAGACAAAACAAGTGGGACTACAAGTAATCTTTAGTTTACAACCATTCATTTAGTGACTGTTTGAAGTTATGCCAGGACTGAAAAAAGTAACTTTTTACTAGTCCTCGCAGCATCCCTGTAGCCATATGATCACAAATTTGGCACTTAGCAACCTGGCATGTATTTATGAGGATTACAGCATCCCAGGATCACATGACTATCATTGGCAACCTTCCCAACCAGGTTCTGACAATGGATCTGCCTAACCATTGAGTGGTTCACTTAATGTACATGTCAACCAAGTCTTAAGTGATTACTTATATAATGACCACATCACTTAGCAATGGAAATTCTGATCTCAATTGTGATCGTAAGTCAGAGACTACAGCTGCAGTAAAAAAAAAAAGTCACCCTTGAATTGGGTAGCCCAATAAATATATGAAATACACAAATACGTCTTTCCATGTTTGCTCTTCTTAGAACACAAATATAGATAAACAAGTCAACAGTTTAATAGAACTGCTTCGGGCACCTTGAGTCAGAAAGAACATGGAGTGAGCCCTCTGTTCCAGACCTTAATGAACAGACAAGTGTCACTGGAAATATGTGAGTCTAGGACGCACATATCTAAAATGTTGCCTCATAAGGAGGACAACTAGAACTTTGAATTCCACCTTAAATAAATAGTGTTACATGGGTGACATGTGATAGAGCCACATGTCTTCTTGAACTGCTGCATTCTGGATCCGCTGTAGCTTCTGAGTGGTCTTCAACAACAGCCACCTATAGATTAGAGACTGAATGGAAGGCAATTGAAGCATGAGTTCACCATTTCAAAAGTTCTTACAACAGCACTCTTTTATTCCACAGTATCTTTTATTTTATTTTCCATTCCCCATTTATAGCCAAACATTATTATCAGAGTAAAGGGAGAGAATGTGAGGAAACCAGTGACAAAAACAATCTCAGCAAACAGAACAATACCTCGGTATAACATTTCAATAACCACCCAGCTGCACTAAATAGGGAACAATAACAGGCTTAAACCTGAGGACAGCCAATCAACAATATCACATTGGGAGAGTTAGGGGTATGGAAAACTTTTGTCTTTATGTTCTGCTCAAAGACTTCCTTTTAGAAACAACTGGCAAGCCGCTACGATAAATAAAGTGATGTACCCAGATGTATTATAGAATTAATCCAAAAATGAATTTAAAGAGAATATAATATTTATTTTTGCACTGAAGAGCATCCTTGCTTTACGACTCTGCTCTATTTTTAAAGACACTCAACATATGCTTTTCTTGCCTTACTGGAAAATAATACAACATACTATTTACAAATAATATTTGGACAGTTTTAATTTTTTATTTAGTGTGAAAACCAGACTCTTACACTTACACTGAAGCAAAGTATAACATTATTGAAGTATCAAATGTCTTGCCTTGCAGAATTGATTATAGGGTTATGCCTGCAATTGCATATTTGGTTCAGCCACTTTGGATGCTCTTCAAGTCACATCTAACAGAGGATTTACAATATAATGCAAGTCTACAACATTGCTTCCTGAGAATCAAGAAGAGTCAAGCTGTGTTACACACTTACAATCTCTGATCATGTTGCAGCATTTTCCACCCCAT
This sequence comes from Thamnophis sirtalis, assembly GCF_051295495.1. NCBI lineage: Eukaryota > Metazoa > Chordata > Lepidosauria > Squamata > Natricidae > Thamnophis > Thamnophis sirtalis. Next base: position 56,759,336 of record NW_028261391.1, read on the forward strand.
TTACAATGATACTTAAAAGACACCTCAAAATGTTAGTACTACCATGATAAGAAGTATAAGCAGCCATCAAATCAATGTTGATCATAGCGCTGTACATGGATTTACTTGCATTTTTATCACTACTCATGTTGCATGAAAGAGAATTTATTGTCTGTTTTTTTCTGTTGAAAATATTTGGTTAAATTATCATATGGGTGATGCTTGCTTTTGTTTTTAATTACACACTCGGATTTGAGCAATAAAGTATCCTAGTTAATTGTTGAGAAATATGCATATACATGCCCTGACTTAACATTCTGCAGCTCCATAGCTTCTCACAAAGAAGACATTTTTTCACTCTAGGAGATAACAGTAGCCAAGAAGGTTTTAGAGATGAATATCTGTGTACCTGAAAACTACAACAGCAGAGCATCTGGCTCAGCTTTTCCTGATAATAATATTAATATGATAAAGACGGTATTGCAGGCTAATTCTGAAGATGGGATGCTGAGTCAACCATGATTAGGATCGAACTCCTGGCACTCAGCAGAATTAGCCTGCAATACTGTATTCTAACCACTATGCCACCACAGCTCTTGATAATATATTAAAGGTATCAGAAGAAACTCAAAAGAAATGCTCAATGATACAGTAGGAAAAACCAAAGGGTCTCAGAAAAGAAAATCCTTAAGAAATTGCATGAAACATATTGACCTGGCCTTAGCTGAATGTAGTTACTCTAGTAAGCAACTAATGTGAACATTCACATTTATGAATATACATTTCCTATTTATAGAAACAAATATTGTTATGAATTCAGATATGAGAAAACCATTTCTACATTTAATTAAAAATAGAAACTTAAGCTGGCTTTAACACAAACAAAGCATCCACTTCTAGTTTCAGGCGTACTATATATATTATTAGATGCCAATTTGTGCTACCCTAAATAGAAAGAATGGCTCCCATGTCACACTGTCTGCTTCTCCAAATAGAGGTAACGTCTGAGGATGTCAGTACCAATTTGAAACACTGTGCAGAAATTTCCAAGCTCAGCAACATGATTACTGTCAAGAAGCACTAGAGGATTTCCTCCCGTCACCAAAAAGGAATAACTTACTTGTATTTGAAGTATACAGTACAATATCTGGAAAGCAAGCTCGTTCTCAGAAATATAAGAATTATAAAACAGACACCAAACCCTAGGGGTTGGTGATCTTTTTAATGTAATAATCCAAGGAACTAGGCATGATCATTAAAATTACTATATAACCAAGGGAAGAGGGAAAATAAATAGGATTATTTTTAAGAGAGTGATAATATGAATACGATAAAACATCAAAGCAGTCCACCATACTACAGAGATAAGCATGTGTGTGTGTGTGTGTGTGTGTGTGTGTTGCATTTGTGCTTTGTTACAAATGTAACAAAGGCAACAGTAAAAATAATGGATTTCTGTCTGGATGGTCTCTTGTGATGAGCCGATAGACAGAGAAATGAAGCAGTATGCTTCCTCCCATATTTGGGCATACCAGAGGTTGTGACACAATACATACATACATACGTACGTACATACGTACATACATACATACATACATACATACATACATACATACACACACACACACACACATATACGTGTGTGTGTGTGTGTGTGTGTGTGTGTGTGTGTATTTGTTTTCTATACCATTTATTTCATCATAGCATAAATCCGATTTGTGGACTGACTGCAGACATGAAAGAAGAGCCATCCTATTCTGTCTTGGAGTGTGAACAGTCATTGCATAAAGGATTATGTGCAAACCTGGAAGCTGATAAGAATTTCCATGGCAATCCCTAAAATGAACTATAAGTAATAGAAAAGCTACCATAACTAAAGAAGCTCTATTTTATCCTCCTGTCCATCTGTCTCCCAGTCTGAGCTGACAAAGAAAGTGTCAGATTTTCATTAGGTCTTTCACTGATGTCGCTGTTTTTATTTTGGGGAGATATATGAAAAAGGCATAAAAACATCTCACTCCCATTGATTATGGAAGCCTGTTTAAACCTGGTCTTGGTTTAAGGATTTCCATTAGCAATCAAAGAAATGGCTCCCAGACTTGGCACAGGGATATAACTAGCACATAAATCTATTTGAAAGAGTGCAATTGACACTCAGAATATTCAGGTCTCCATGGAGATTGCATATAAAATACTCCGATCAGCTCACAAAGTATTGCTGATTTCTTTTGTTTTTCATAGACTGTGGCAACTGCTAAAAGCTTTAGTTAGCATTTCTCTAGTAAACAGCCGGATTGGGGTATTTTGTGTATATAATTATCATCTAGTTTCCACTCTCCTATAAATTAATTGTGTGGAAGAAAAGAAGGGGGAAAAAGCTTTCTTCTTTAGATGAAGTGTGTGCTGGTAGAGTAATAAAAACTTAATTGGCCCTAAATCTATAACTCTGAATTTTACTAAAACCTAAGGAACTTCATCTGGACCAAAGTTTAAGATACAGGTAGTCCTTGCTTAACAGCCACAATTGGGACCAGCAAATCTGTCATAGAGTGGGAAATCATATGAGTGTGATGGAGTTATGATATCATTCCCACTTTGTTAAGTAAATCACTGCACTTGTTAAGTAAAATATCATGTGATTGGGACTTATAATTTTGCCTCCATTAACTATGCATATCATAAGCCATTTGCAAAGGACACTAATGATGGTCACATGACTAAAGAATACTAAAGAAAGAAGACTTATTGTACAAACTATTGTATACTATCCTTAAGTTCACATGCCAGTCACATAATTTTAGGATCAACGACAGATTAAAGGCCTATGTGAAAAAAAGAAATGTCAGATATTCAAGCTAATTTGAGAAAAGACTATCTTTAAGAAAGCCAAAGAATACCAAAAGAAGTCAAAATACCGTTCTTCGATAATAGTTAAAGGAAGCCTTCAGTTGTCTCAACTATGTTAAGCTATGGAGTGTGCTTAGAAAAAATGGGAATCCCACAATCCAAAAGACATGTTATCCGGATACAGCATAGTGAAATAAGAGTGACTGAAGTTTGGCAAGAGAAATGGAAAAGTCTATACATCTTTTCCTTATTTATTTATCCTATATGCTGAATTTATTTTGAAGGAAACTGAATTGGAAGAATATTAAGCATGTTTTAGTATTAATTAAAACTAAAATAAGAAAACATCAATAATCTGCACTATATGTTGATGCTGCTCTGATAGCTGAAAATATGAGTATTCTGCAAGCTTTAGTAATGCTAGTCAAGGACCACAATGAAAAGGACCATTGACTTAACTGAAGGGTCATTTTCAGGGCGCTGTGAAGGAGAGTCCAAGCAAGGGTTAAATACAGCCAAATAGCCCAGAGCTGAATTGAAACTTCAACCAGTTGATGCTGTGTGATGCTTCAGCCAAGGACCACCTGCCCTGAGCTATCTGGTTGTGGAAGTGAGCCCCCCAACTGTACAGACTAGCATCTGTCGTGAGCTGGGTCGGCTCCTTGAATGGAGACCCCTTCTTCAGGGCAGGAGACAACCACCATCTGAGCAAGCTACGCACCTTCGCGGAGACCGGAACGAGCCGCGGTGAGCTGTTCTCATTGGCCCTTTGATAGGGCAGCAGGAGCCACTGGAGGGGACGAGAGTGAAGATGCACCCACGGAACGATGGATAGGCACGGTATCATCTTGCCCATGAGCTGTGATAGCAGAACGATCTTGGCACGAGGAGACTGCCGAACTTGCATGGCCCTCTCCCTGAGGCTCTCCACCCTCTCTGGTGATAGGAAGACCTGGCAGGCGACGGTGTTGATGACGCTCCCTAGTTGCTGAAGCCTGGTCATTGGGTGAAGGTGGCTCTTTCCCAGGTTGATGGAAAAGCCGTGACTCCCGAGAACCTGCATAGTGTACTGCAGATCCTTGACTGCCTGCTGAGGGGATGACGACTGGATGAGCACATCATCTAAATAGCAGTGCAGCCTTACTGGTCGTGATCTGAGGAACGCTGCGAGGACCTTGGTGAACGTCCTGGGGGCCGATGATAGGCTGAACGGCATGGCCCAGTACTGGTAGTGTCGACCGGCATAGGTGAACCTCAGGTATCTGTGGTGGGCTTTGCGAATGGGTACATGGAGGTAGGCCTCTTTTAGGTCTATGGAGGTGAAAATGTCTCCCGGCCTGATGCAGCCCAGGATTGACTGGAGGAACTGCATCTTGAACCTCCGATATGTGACATGATAATTTAGCCTCTTTAAATCTAGGATCCCTCTCCACCCTCCAGAGTTTTGGGGGACCAGAAACAAGGATGGAATAGAACCCTGTCTCCTCCTGACCAGGAGGTACCGGCTCTATGGCCCTGATCTCCCTGAGATGTCTTATTTCCTATTCCATGAGGGATCTTTTGACTGGGCACGAGGGAACGGGGTACCTGATGAAATGACAGGGAGGAAGAGAAAGGAATTCTAGGGCGAGACCCAGCCGGATCATTTGTAATACCCACTGATCCGACGTGACCTGCTCCCACTGGCGTGAAACAATTGGAGCCACCTCCTATGGGAGCTGATTCCTGACAGTCACTTAAACTTTCTGAAAGGACGGGAGCCAGAACCACCCCCACCCCCCGAAAGGGGCATCTGGAGTAATACGGTTGGCGACCCCTGTCCTGAAAAGACTGACGGTCCTGGGACCTGTCCGCCTGCTGGCTGAATGGGCGATGCGACTGAGCAGAACTGGAAGAAGGTTCCGAGTTCCAAAAGGACTGCCTCCTGTAGGAGTAAAAGCCCTTCTTATCAGATTTCTTAGAAACCGATGGCATCATCTTCTTTTTGTCCTTATTTTCCACTAGGACTGGATCCAAGACCTCCCCGAAAAGCTTGACCCCTTTGAAAGGGGCAGAAACCAACTTCCACTTGGAAAGTATAACCACGTTCCAATGCCTCAGCCAGAAGAGACGCCTGGTGGTGACATTCGAAGCCAGGGCCCGAGAAGCGAACTTAGCCGCACTGAGGGTGGCATCAGCAGTATACTCAGTGGCAGCCATGATTTTATTAATCTCCTGCCTTAACTTGGTAACCCTCGCCATTAACCGCCTGGTTTTGAAATTTGCAATGTTAAATAGTCTCGATGAAGAGGGCTTTTGAGCCGCTGCACCTTCCTCCCCCGGGAATTCAGCTCCTGAACAGGCAGAATGTCATTCCCCTCCTCCCAGTCCGAAGCCTCGGAACCAGAAGAGGAGTGGGGGAAATGCAGGGGATGTGGGGCAGAAGCAACCATGGGAACCAGCTGGGGCTCTAGGTGTTTAGTCTTGCGGGTGCATTTTCCCTTGTGCAACATGCCCGCTTCAATGCCCTGGGAAATGGCCCTGTTGATAACTTCCTGCATTTCCACTGAAAGATCAGGCCCAAGATCCTCCATGGGCCGAGCTCTGGGTTTGGGCCATGAAGGCGGAAGTTGAGAAGCCAATGGACCTGGGGCAAGGCCTTCTTCTAGGTCCGAAGGACAAGCGAAAAGCTCAGCCTGATCTACAGGATCGCAGCAGCAATATCCAGCAGGTGGAATAAAGTGCGAGGTTAACAGCTCCCAGCACTGCAGGAATGAGGCTTATGACCAGCGGCCCCAATCCTTGCCGCTCAGGTGAAAAAGATACACCTAATTGCCAGCCAGGCTGGACAAAGAGTGGCTCCTTGCGGCACCTGCTGTGAATCAGGCTGCAGGCAGATGCCATGAGGTTGAAATCAGAAACCAAAACTGCAAATAGCTCCTAAAACGGCGACCGGGAGCTCTAATTACTTTAAAAGTAGCCGCCAAACCATCCGGAGCTCTGAGGCACTGCACCTGCACGCTGGCCACCAAACGCACGGACACCAACCGCAGGAGCCTCAGTGGGGCTTTCCCCCTCCCCAGCAAGGGTCTTAAGTGCCCCAGCAGCTGCCTGCATTCCCCGCGGCGCCTGGGAGTTAAGCAGGACGCCGGAAAACCGAAGACCGAGTTAGAAACAAATTAAAGAAATCTAATTACACTCACTCAGCCTGATCACCCCCTAAACTGAAAATACTCACACAGTAAATGCTCAAGAGAGTCCAAGCTAATAAACTAAATGAAGAGAAACTTAGCTAGCTGAATTGAAAAATCTGGAGATATTCAGTACCAGAGGCATGGCTTAAAGTTTCAATTCAGCTCTGGGCTATTTGGCTGTATTTAACCCTTGCTTGGACTCTCCTGAGCAGCGCCCTGGAAAAAATGGGTTCTATATTTAAATATAAAGGAGAATAAATTAATAGCAGCAGGAATAGAAACTAATCTTAAAATTGACAATGGCCAACTAATGAAAAACTTTTGTTTTTTAAGATCACCCATCAACAATAAAAGAGGCAGCAATCAAGAAATATGCTGCAGAAGAGTATTTAATAGTATAGCAATGAATTCCTTTGAAAAGATATTCAGGTTTTCTGACATTTATATACCTTCAAAGATTAGACCATGCATTTTCCTTGCGACTGTCAATGGAAGTTAAACATTGAAAAAACATGAAAAAAGAATATGAATACTTTTCAATTCTGATACCGGAAATGACTTCATTGATAGCCAGGAAAACAAATGAATCATAGAACAAATAAACCCATAGTTCTTGAGATAAAAATAACCAGCCTCAAAATATAAAATTTGGGAAATATTACCCAAAAACTCAGATGCCTTGAGATGTTCATAATGTTTGGAAAAGCAAAAGGATAGGAAGGGATGTCAGCAGCAAGAAGGACATACTCACAACAAATGAATGTCCCATTGAGAGACCTAAAAGGCTGGACTGCAGACAGATAATCTTAGTCCTAACAGACTAGAGGAACATAATCAATGAAGCTGAATCAACAGAGACCAACCTGAAACTGTATATTTTTCTTCCATTGTAACTAACCAGCAATTTTGGCAGCCATTTTGTAAGAATATCCAGATTGTGCTGTCATCTTTACAAAAAATGAGACCAGTTCTCAAAATTTGCCCATCTCTGCCATATCTCAGTTAATTTATAATCCTGGATTGATTTTAAGTAAAATATTATAATGGGGTGCATCCAGAAGATTTGTAGTTTCGTATTTGAGACCTCTACCCACAAGCCATATAAGTATAGCAAGTCACAGATTTTAAATTCCACGTGAATTAATCATATAATTACTTAAAGTAGAAGCAGATCTTTGGAAGAATAATAGGAGATAGATTTGTATTCATTATATTTATTTCATTATATATTCAGTATATGTATTTAACCTTTATTGTGAGATTAAAAGTATTTTAAGGCAAAGAGTTGGTAATTCCTTAATCACACAAAAATATCAATTAAGTATATTCATCCTGGAAAAAAAACCTTGCTAAAAATTTAATTTCAGAAATGCTTATTTGCGCATTAAAAGGAAGCATATTTATCCTCCTCCCTTTTTAAAAATCACTTCTACCAGCTCTAACTTTCATACCAGAGAGAATATGCCTATTTGCAGTTTTAGAGGTCAGTTCTTACAGAAGTAGCTATTTTATTGTCTGCTGCAGGAAAAACAAGGAACCTGGCTAGCCATATAACTCATGCCACCAAACATTAACAATAGCAATCAATAGTTAACCAGGCAAAAGAACATTCCAACAGATTCTCTGAAAAGGGCGAACACTGTAGAAAAGAAACCCAGACAACAAAAAGAGTTTGGCTGCCAGGATGCTGACTTCATGTACTCTGGAGTCTACACATGACTGTTCATCCATTATATTTACCCACTAACAACTATGTTTATTCATATAGATTTCAAAGCAGGCGTTTACTTCTATAGTGCAGTCCTTAAAACCACTTGATTAACACTTAGAAAAAATGTATGCATCAAGGCTGAGACATATTTCAATAGTCTCTGTGTGTGCAGTTTAATGAAGCCAGAAGGGTCTTTCTCTAGGCCTCGCTCTCAGTGTCTATTTTGTGCTGATTTAGGGCAGAATCAACTCTTCTTCATTCTTCAGAATATTTCACATCTGCTAAACTCCAGGAAAGTATATTAGACTGGTAGAATGAAAGTGATATATTCTTCAATTTAGAATCCATTATATTTGAATTAGCAGTTATTTCCATTTAAGCATTTCATCCTGAAATACTGCTTTAGAAATGCATTTTAATTTATAAAGCAGAAATTAACAACCTGAACCTGATATCTCTATGCAGCCATCTGCTTAATTCTATTAGTTCCTGGTCTAATTTGAACCCATCTCTTGTTTCAGAACTATGATAATCACCAGAAATTTCCAGCAGTCTACTGTTTGAGGAAGGAGAAAAGAGAGTATCAGAAAAAAAGAAGAATTTTCAGAGAGAAAATGGATAGTACCACTCACTGCTGGCTTGGGTACCAATGATTTGCTTTAACATTCTTCATCATATAAGCTCTTATCCCCTCTCCCAAAATCACAGATCTGTGTAAAGGAATGCGGCCCACTGTGGGGAAAAAAAGCTTCGCACTCTTGTTACAGAGGATCTGCTATTAAATGAGATAATCTGTTTTGTCTTAATCTGTCAAGAACCATTAAGATCCTCCCTTCCTCATCAGTTAAGTACTGGAAATTAACTTCTTCTGTAGCTTTGCCAGATCCCATCACTTTTATGAGCCACACAGAAAAATACTTTATATTTCAGCTTCCAGGAAATTTTGGTTAGGAAAAACTTCAAAATAAAGGAAGCGTATATCTACAAGGATATATCCTTTTTTATAAGGACTAATAAGTACAATATACAGTTATAGTCACCAACATAAATATATTATAAGGGGGTTTAGTCTATTTTCATTTGGAAATCCAACACTGTGAAAGGCCACATGAAATCTATGTAAAATGGCAGTGTTTTCTTATTTGGTCTTTAACTGATCATATAGCTATCTTCTGAAACAAGCAATTAGATTTAGCTCCCCCCCCCCCACAATTACCTACAGAAAGTTATTGCAATATGTCTAGTAAAGTGCCATTATTCTTACACATCACATAGTACATAATAACATGGTACTGTTATTATAGCAGTTCCAAACCACAGAATGTGATGCTTCAATCATTGCTACTTGGCCTCAAGAATGCATAGCAATGTGATTATTCTTTGGCCTTATTCACACAAGTAAGGCCATCAAAATGGGCATTCTGATATTAAATGGACATAAAGATTAGATATGTAAGACACTGCTTCACACTGCTTCAGAATATGTGTTACAATATAAAAGCTAGACTGTGAAATGAGTACCAGTTTGGTCTAGTGTTTAAGGCATCAGGCAAGAAACCAGGAGACTATGAGTTCTAGTTCCACTTGAGACATGAAAATCAGCTGTGTGACTTTGGGCCAGCCACACTTTCTCAGCCCACAATGTCATACTCAGGCAACACAAGAATTGATCAGTTTCCACTGCAACCAATGGATCAACATTTAGTTGATCTGAAAAAAAAGCAGATACTGCTTGGGAGAATGTGATCAAGAAGAAAAAAGGATAGACTATGACAGTGTTTCTCAACCTTGGCAACTTGAAGATGTCTGGACTCCAACTCTCAGAATTCCCCAGCCAGCATTCGCTGGCTGGGGAGTTGCCAAGGTTGAGAAACACTGGACTATGAAACAATTTCATTGTGATGGGTCTCTTGAATGATGGCTCAGGTGAGGAGCCTCCCAAGGAGGCTGATGAGTCTGAGGGGGATATGGGGACTAACATTGTGGATGGGTGAGCATGGTGAAGCATGCAGGACGCACTGGACACACCCAGGTCAGCACCACTGGATTAACAGCAACCTGCACAAACTGGAAAAAAGACATAGCTGCAGCTGGCCAGGGCTGATGAGAATTCAAAGATTACTCACCTTTACTTGTTTTATTTATCTTCTTATGGAAATTGAACATAAGGAGACAAAACAGGTTGTAATGTTTAGTAATTTACATTGACCCAGGAGTATTTTGCTCACAATTAACATAATCCACAGGGAGACCTGCTGTTGTTTATTTCTGATCTCTCCTAAGTTACAATGTTCTCCATGACATTTGTTAGCAGGACTATCCTAAGCATAAATCAAAGAGAGCTTGCTGGGAACCAGCATCCTTACACTGTATCCAACCCCCTGACACTGACACAGGAATATGATCATTTGTTGACAAATGACAAAATGCAGCATGGACTTCATATCACAGTCTTATTCAAGTTGAGCAAATGCCCAGGCCAAAACTGAAACATACTGGGATTAAGTGAAACTGCAAAGACATTCTCATTCTGCTTTGAAATAAGAAACTTTCTATCACTCCAGATCCAAACACTAATCCTTTGTGATGATTGCAAACGAAAACAAAGGTATGAACCTCATATATTTTTGTCTAATGCTTATTTTTCTCAGTGACATGATAAATAAAGCAAAGCTTCTTAGCTTTTCATAGAAAAAGAAAATTATGGACACAGAAGTTTTTGGGGGGTGGGATTTCCCCTTCTTTGCGACAAAGGCAACTGCTTCTTCCTTTGATTCAGGCCATATAATTAATTACACTGAAGAAATAGAACAGCAGCTATGGCTGCCAAGAGACTCAGTAATTAACATAGGGAGCTATGTGTGAATCAGTATTCTTTGCAGTTGTAAATTTGAATGGCTGGGCAACTTTACCAACATGTCCTTTCTATGTCAAAGAGCTCTCATGCCTAGACATTGGACAATGTACCTGGGACTCGCAATGTCCCAGCTGGTGAAACATGCTCACTAAAATCAATTATGAGCCCATGATAAAACTAAAGAACAAAATTAAGCCATATTTCAGATTATTGGTTTTTCCATCAGTTCTTCATCTCTAAAAAGTGTACCAACAATGCATGTAACCATGAAAGTGATATATAGAAAGTGATAGAGCCGAGGTGGCGCAGTGGTTAAATGCAGCACTGCAGGCTACTGCTAGATCAGCAGTTCAGCGGTTCAAATCTCACCGGCTCAGGGTTGACTCAGCCTTCCATCCTTCCGAGGTGGGTAAAATGAGGACCCAGATTGTTGGGGGCAATATGCTGACTCTCTGTAAACCGCTTAGAGAGGGCTGAAAGCCCTATGAAGCGGTATATAAGTCTACTGCTATTGCTATATGAAATGCTTGTTTTAATAAAAGTTGTTCGTAAAATGAAATGCAGATGAGTGTGTTTTAATACATGCTGATTGGACAGAAAGGGCTTATCCCTAATACAAGTTAATATTAGATTAAATAACTCATTCCTGGATATTTTTGTATAGCTAATTTTAATATTTGCATCCTACGTACTGGTCAAAATCAGAAAGATTCTCTGCCTCAAAGAAAATGTGTTCATTGGATAATGGCCAGATGACATTCCTAGTCAACTGGGCTATGTATTTTTGCAATTCAACTAACACTCTTTTATAATCAATGTACCACAAATATCATGGGACAAAGGGGGAATTGTGTGATTATACAAGACTGACTGTCCTCGATTTTTCCAGGCAAACTGTTACATTATTTTGGACCCAACTGCTTTTATTTGTCTCTATTCAAGGCAACTAACCCACGTATTAATCAAAATTATTAAATAATTAATAAATGTATTTGCTATTATTAACAATTGTAAACATTTTTGATGATAACCAACAATCCTGTCATAAATACCTAGGTTTTTTCTTGTCATTTTGCTATTTCAAAAGTATTTTTTTTAGTTATTCAGTCTTAGATTTATTTATCATAGCTGTCTTAATAACTTTTATCATGCCCTATAGTTCATGCCAAGTTTCAAAATGTAGAAAAGGAAAAGTGAAATTTGTTGTATACATGATATTTCATAGAAAAAATACCCATATTTAATATGACAAATGCAATGAATTGGATACAGAACATTATATATATGTAAGTACTCCACTGGGCTCAATTGAACCTATTCATCAGTAACAGCACATATGGTTCTTAAAAAGAACACTGATCTCCACAGGTGTTTTTTTAATTATTTCAGATCTAGAAAATTTAAACTTTTCAAGTTATTCTGTATTCTGAACTTCTAACACATGTTAAACTACTGTAAAGAAGGCAACCTTACATAATAAAAATCTGCTATTGGAGATTAACTTATAATACTCTCCTTGAAAAGTTAAAAGTCAAATGACCGTGTTTTTTATTGTTTCAGCACTCACCAGGAGGAATATGTACATCAACATCTAGACATTGACAGTATTTACATTTGGTAATTCTAATGACACTACCCTGATGGTTGAAAGTGCAATTGATATGCAAGTGCCAATACACAAGGACACAGTGAAAAAAAGGGACTAAAATTAAATATAAAGCAGGCCAAACTAACAAAAATGGGTAAAACAACCAGCCAGAATTGACAATGAAGATATCAACCTAGCAGATAGCTTCTGCCATATAGGATCAACTATCAACAGCTAAAGGAATAAGCAATCAAGCAGAATAGATACAATTGGTGTACAAGCTGGATCTATACAAACTGACCCTGTGGGAAAAAGAACCATCACCATATCCTTGTGAGTCCAATGGCTACCATGTGCAGTGCAAGAAGATAGATATAACAAACAAAATAGAAGCTTCACTCTTTTTCCTCTTTATTATTTGGACATGACTAAGGTCAAACCCAGTTCCTCTCTATCTCAGCCTATAAGAGACAAATTGATCCTCTATGACATCCCATCTGAAACAAAGAACAGTTCACAGTACAGTCCTAGGGTAACTTACCAAGGTAATTGCAACATAATGTAATTAGGTAAGAAATCTCAATGTTCCTTCCTCAGTCAGGACACTAGCTTGATTACCTCTGCATTCCATCTTAACAATTTTCCTGGAATGATTTTTGTAGTTCTGCTGCCACTCCTATAGCAGAGGTTTTGCCTAGAAATAATCCTAGGATGTGGATACGGATAAAGATCTGACTAGCATCCCCAAAGTTGACCAAAAAATCAGATTGCTAAATTTCTCACCACATAGCCCTCAAGTTCTGTGATGTGTGTGTGTGTGTGTGTGTGTGTGTGTTGTGTGAGTGTGTTTCCAGTTTCCTGCAAAAAAGCACCAAATGATTTTTGAACTGGACATAGTTCTTTTTCATCAAATCTGTGTTTTGAAATTTCTGAAATTTCCATGACACATGATGATATTGAAGGCCACTAAGAGTCAAGAAGGTTCAATAAAGATGCATTATCTCCATCCCAGACCCCCCATAGGTAATCAACAAATGCAATCATGAATCGCCAAGAAAGTGTGATCAGTGCTATTTCAGTAGTTTGCCATGTCTGAAATCTGACTTAGAGGGTTTCAAAAGCTTCAGGATACTATTTCTGAAAAATTTTCATCAGAAAGGGAAATTTGGAGTTAGACTAGAAATTATCCAATGTCATAAGTCTAGCAATAGCTTCCTGAATTAATTATTTGCAGTATTTAACATAAAACAGCAGAATTTCTTACTGGAACATAAATATTTAACATAAAACAGCAGAATTTTTAACTGGAACATAAGTAGTCATCTTTAATGTGATTCCACTTCCCCTTTTTTTCAAAAGGGCAGAGTGGAGTCACATTAAAGATGACTATTTATGTTAAATTTATAATATATATTTTTTCAAAACTGGACACCAGAATATACATATATATTCAACATTCTACCATCAGCAAGGAAAATACATATGCCAGCAAACCATGTCAATGAACAGTTATTTTTTCTTTCTACACCATGACCTTTAGCATCCATTTTGAAATTATGGGAATTAAGGAAGAGTCATATTTTCTAAGGTTTATGTGAAAGCATAAAAAGCAGCTTAAGTAAATAATATTGCAAGCCCAATAGCTTAGATCCTTGACCTTAACTAGTTTTCTAATTAATGAATTTCTACCATTTATTTTCCACTAAAGGTTGGTCCCCATCCAAACACCATTTCTGATCAATACTTTAGGGAGTTTTGTGAACAATACTGATATATAGGAGCTAAAACAGCAAAGGAGAACAGTGGTTTTGTAGCTTTCCACAGAATGCTAGATCATAAATTAATAATACACGCTAGCTTAATGTAATGAACTAAACTGAAATGTCGCTAACTAGTTTGTGGTTTTGAAAAGATAGACTAGAACTTTAATTCTCATACCAACTCTTTCCTTTTCTCTTGTATCTGTTACTAGGAAATGAAAAAAAAGAAGAATTTCTAAAGATAACTATCAAAAAATGTTCACACAATTAAGGCTCTATAAATAGGAAACAAAGCCATGTGCATTGCAGCTGGCTGAAAAAAATTATGCAATTGATCGTGAATCATATCTTACTGTTGAAAACAAAAAGGCAATCATAATTATAACATAAGGGGGTCATCCCTGATTTGAAGATGGATGGCTATGCAATTCAGTCAGCTGGACAGACTCATAAACAAAAAGACTCATTAGAAAAATCCATCTTGGTTTGATCAGCACAGCCTGATAAAAAAAATCTGGCATTGTACAAATAAAGGGGGGTTATAATTAATGGTTATAAATATAATATAATATGATATATGATATGATATGATATGATATGATATGATATGATATGATATGATATAATTAATATAATATAATATAATATAATATAATATAATATAATATAATATAATATAATATAATATAATATAATATAATATAATATAATATAATATAATATAATATAATATAAATATAATATAATATAATATAATATAATATAATATAATATAATAATATAATATAATATAATATAAATATAAGGTTATAATATAAAAATCCTGGTTTTATGGTATTTTCATAGTATAAAGAAGACCATACTATAATAGCAATAGCAATAGCAATAGCAATAGCAGTTCGACTTATATACTGCTTCATAGGGCTTTCAGCCCTCTCTAAGCGGTTTACAAAGTCAGCATTATTGCCCCCACAGTCTGGGTCCTGGGTTATATTGTTACTCAATTGCATTACTTCACTCCAATAAGTTATATTTTTATGAAATTAGAAATAATACAGACCTCAGTATGCAGACCTCAGTATCAGTATTGATGATCAAAGTCACAATAACATAAAAAGTTTAGATGTTCTTATATGATGTATTAAATTTATCTTACATAAAGACACTATTATCTTATATTTGCTAGTATTGCAAGGGAAGACTTTTTCTCCAAAATAATTTATTTTTAAAATGAGATGCTTATTTTAGACTCACTGGAAAGAAGTGATTATTTTCTGTCTTCTGTTTTCAAAGAGATCACCCTAAATTTAGTATATCTTCTGTACAGATAATTCACACATGAATGCCAGCCAAGAACTGAAACTAGATTTTTAGAGTCGTAGATCTGTTCCAATAAGTAATTACTTCCCATGATGCTTCTTTTGTTCTTTCTACGATTCTATATGTTATATGTGTGCAAGTATAGTACAAAAAAAAGAAAGAACTCTGAGTTTACGATCCAGAAAACTAAAATTAGGCCATCATGTTTTTATTCATTCCAGCAACTGATGAATAGGAGTTCGGAAGCAAGAGATTCCCATTGTTACAGTTTTATTGTGCCTCTTTAGTACATTTGAGGTCAAAACATTAAAAAGCTTAACTTTGCTTATAGAGTTAATTTAAAAAACTTTGAATGGCAGACTCAGATCTCTGAAATATATTTCCCATGGCTAAGTTCCTTTCCTTTGAACTGCCACGCTTCATGCTAATTGTTATTTATTGGATATTCAAACTTTGAGGGGCCAATGAGCACACTGTTTAAATTTATATTTTTAAGCGGTAGGCAATATATTCGGCAGTGGTGGTAGTGTGAAACTTTCATTTTTCCCACCTGCCCATAATTTTGTTTCAAAATAAAATAGATTCATCTGTGCAGCACAAAAATAGAAATGAAGTCCTCCCTAACCAATGGTTCTTTACTCTCTTCTTGGATATATCCAGCACTAGAAAGTTCATCTTCCCCGCTCATATTTGGCTTTGCTGTTAAATAACTTCTTGTAATTTAAGTATTTTATTCCATATCCACATTCTCAAATTACAGGTAACAGGGCCTCTGTAATCACCTTTCACAATTTGAGAAAACCTATTCATACAATCTGTGTGTGAATGCACAAAATTTAAACATCACACAAAAAAAATGGCCAACAGCTGTCTTTATGCACAGGCAACATTATAAGCAGGTAACCACATGATTAGTTGCAGCAGCAAGATCATGCTGGCTTGTGTTACTGTTGTGTTATTGTCTCTACTGTTTGTGAAGCATAGTATTATGATTAGACCAGATTCGGGTAACTTCCCTCCATTTAAGGAACATGCGGGAGGCTTTACACCTGCTCAAGCTGATGCTAGTGGCAGTCATACAATTCTGTATATAATTTCCTAGGAGTGACACACACTTAAGTCCAAGAGACTTTCTTTCAGTAACCATGCATAGAACTGAACTGCTAATTGTTTAGCCACAAGCTAAGCTTATTTTCTCTTTTTAAAACCATACAGAAACATGGGCACTCAAAATAGCTTAAAGCTCATTGTACAGACAGACAATCACAGGAAACGAGCAGCTCACAATCATTCTGGTGCTTATTAATGCTGACTTATGTGTAATTTTCCCCTCAGGAATTCCAATAGGCTTGTAACCAAAACAAGAGAGATTTAAAAAAATAAATAAAAGATCCAACTCAAGATAAATGGTTAAGTTGTTTTTTATTATTAAGTCTAGCACTCCACGGTTCTTTTTTCCTCATAAAGCCACATTTTAACATAACCTTCAAGTTGTGAATCTAATTCATGATAAAACATTAAAAAGCAATCACATAATAAAATTAATCTAAGTAATTTAACAAACAAATTCCACAAAAATACCAATCCAGGCTATGAATTTATTCTTAATAATCTTGCATTAATCACATTATTTTACTAAGTGTTCATATGTCAATACTTTCCATTTGTAACATTTCCATGGCTTTCCATCATTTTTTCAGCATTTATATTTTCATGCTTTCCCATCAAAACTGTTAAAAATACAATAGCATACTGGCTAACAGTTATGGAAATTGGTTAAAGAATACTAAGTTTGGGGAGCCTAATCAATCATAGGAGATTGGTGCTTCGCAATATCCATAAAAACTACTTTTTTGTAGAACTGACAAAGATATACTCATCAAAACACATCAAAAACATTGGTAATGATAGAACCTGATTTTAATTCTGGAGCTCAAGTATGTATGTAGTTCTAAACATACAATTAACACAACTATTGTGGGAACGTGCAAAGTTCTTTTCTCCTCCTGATATTCTTATTACAGTATCTCATACTTTGTTTTTAAAAGCTACACATAATCCTGATAACAGCTAAAGGAACACAATAATTAGTTGCGTAGTTGTTGCATTTCAGATAATAAACTTCACTGTTTTTTCCAAGTATTTAATACTTTGAAAAACATGCTAAGCCACTCAGCTTTGAGGATCTTCCTCCTTTTCCTGCTTCTCCTCTTTTACCACTTCAAGGGAGATACAAAGTTTCTCCCTCTCTTGCTCTTCTGGCAGCCTCAATCATTGTTAGTTGATGTTTTGTAGTGTATCTTTGATGCTGTCTTTCCATTTAAGGAACTGTGAATTATCATATATAATTCCCTTACATAACTACCAAAAATATACCATAGGCCTATAGATACGTTGCTAACCCTTCATTGAAAGACATCAGCTAAGCTTCCAGGCTTGCCTGGAGTATAAGTCCATGGTCATTTTAAGATCCTCAATTACCACACTAAAACAACAGATTATCTTTAATCAACAAGCCCTCGTGACCTCAAGACTGGATTACTGTAATGCGCTCTACATGGGGCTGCCCTTGAAGAGTGTTCGAAGATTCCAGCTGGTCCAGAATGCAGCCGCGCGAGCGATTGTGGGTGCACCCAGGTACACCTATGTCACACCTATCCTCTGCGAGCTGCACTCGCTACCCATTAGTCTCCGGATCCGCTTCAAGGTGCTGGTCATTACCTATAAAGCCCTCCATGGCATCAGACCTGGGTACCTGAGAGACCGCCTCCTGCCGATCACCTCCCATAGACCTATTAGATCTCACAGGTTAGGTCTTCTCCGGATTCCATCTGCCAGCCAATGTCGGCTGGCGACTCCCCGGGGGAGAGCCTTTTCTGTTGCAGCTCCGGCCCTTTGGAACGATCTCCCCGTGGAGATCCGGACCCTTACTACCCTCCCGGCCTTCCGCAAAGCCGTTAAGTCCTGGCTGCTCCAACAGGCCGGGGGGCTTTCGAAATATCCAGCCCCTCGGAAATTGTGACTGTTGTGTATTTTAACATGTCGTTTTGTGTATTATCCCCTTCCCTTGTGTAGTGTAAGCCGCCCGGAGTCCTTCGGGAGTGGGCGGCATACAAGATCAATAAAACTAAACTAAACTAAACAAGAAAGTAAAATTCCCTTTTAATACATACTATAGTTTAATTCCAGCATTTATTGTTCCCATCAGATGCTTCTTGTCTATACAACTGTCTGATTAGTTGACATAACTGATATATGAACAACTACATATAGGAAGCCTTCCTGGATGCCTGGTGAAAAAACTATAAAAGTGTGATCCATACTTATAGCCATACATCCAGAAACACCCCAAATGAAACAATGTATAAGTAGTAGCACTACTGTGAAGAAACATAGCTCTCAATTCCTATAGTTAGCAGATTTGCAAAGCCAATTAAAACCGTAGATGGAGCTACAAATCTAAGCCACTGGGTTGGAAAAATAGGAACACATTTGTGGATAGCATTTTGCTGAGAATCTTCTGTCAATCCCTGCCAGATTATTTTCTTGCTTAGATATACCTATAGGAAACTTATGTTTAAATCAACTATTCCTGTTGTGCACTTCATCTTTCTCTGAAAGCCTCAAGGGAGTTGATTGGCTTGCAGTACTATTCATTATTTAAATTATATATTATTCAGCCTTGATCAATATTTATTCTGCAGTTCACTTGGCCAGACGGGTCAGTATGACACAGTTAAGCTTATTATAAAATGTATTTTGCACAAGTTAAGATAAACCATTAAGTCAATTTGTAGCCAGATGATATGCCAACTGCAACTGTCACATTACAGTAATGTTCATTTTGACAAACTTCCCAGCTAGTTGTCACCTCCTTGACTTTAAAAAGAATAAAAAAATATAATTCTGTAAAATTAAAAGTGGTGATCTTATTAAGGTCATAACCATTATGGAGAAAGTGGAGATTAATAAATCTCTTCCCATATTATTTCTGCCCCCTATTTCCATATACCAGTAGGGGTGAATATAAGGGATGGGATCCCTAGACCAGCTGCATTATTTTGTCTTCTACAACAGTGTGCTGATGGAAATACCAGATGGCAGAGTTTATCAGTACTTAATCCAGGCACCTAGTTTGGGGCAATCCAGGTTAGCTAAGTAAACCAAGAAACTGTAATTTAAAATCTACAAAATCAGTTTTCCAACGATATGTCAATATTTAAATGGTCTTTCTGTACAGTCTGTATATTGCTGGAGCTTATTGAAATTACCATTTGACTCTGTCAAAGATTGCACTCCAAGTTCTGATCTCATCTACCATCAACTAAGAGGATTTTAATCAAGTTTGATTACTCTTATCAAGAGGGTCCTGAGCATTCTGGTATATAACCAAATCCTGAGAGGTCATATGATTTTTGTTCTATATTTGCAGAAACCTCAATCTTGTGATTCTGCTAAGTGCATATAATTGTAGAATATAAATATATATTGGGGCAAAAATGAGCATTTTAACTGATATAGCTTTAATAAATCAATTTAAATAATAGTCATCTGTGTTTATGCACCTTGTTGGGAATACCTGGGACCACTGAACAAAAATATCACTCTTTCTTACATCGGAATCTGAAATGCACCCAAACCCCACAGAAGATGGATATGCAACTGTATTGCCCCAGGTGTTATATCCTATTATTTTGAATGAGTGTTATTGTTAAAGCAGCATGATCATCAGAAAAATGCATTATCAAATGTCCCATAGACTACCATATTTGTGCAATACCATCATCAGTTAGGCCTGCAACCAGGGCTCCAAATGTAAATCTGCCTTGAATTTTACAGTCTGCTTCCCAAAGTCCTAACAGCTATCTCCCAAACTGCTGAATATGCACTCTTCAGAGCTGCAGCTAGCCCTTGCTTTCAAAATGGTTCCAAGATGATACTTGATATTTGGCTTTCTAAACTCTTTATATTTAAAGCTACTAAAACCTTTCCCTTAGCAGGGGTGTTAAACTGGCGGCCCACAGGCCGGATCACATGCAGGTCACACCCACCCCATCTCCATGGATGGGAAAACGTTGCAAAGCATCACATGACGGCAACATGATGCATCAAGTTTGACACCTGTGTCAAAGCTTTCAAAACGACTACATTCTACATTCTAATTAATGTTATAATCATAGTATTTTAAAGTTATTCAGTATTTTGAATATTTTTTAAAACCTTAATTCACAAGGGAATAAAAATGTGTCTTAAAAGACTCAAGCCTACTGCTATGTCTAAATTATGCAAAAATGTTGATATGCATGGTTGAGCTTCATATTTCCAGTATGTTGGACAGCTGAGAAGCATAATACATGACATCTAATGCTTTCCCCCACTTATTTCTTTCAAAAATTCAAAAACATTGAAGAGAAACCAGGAGTACTCACCTCTCTAGATATAAAATCTCCTTCAATTTTCCCTATTTTACAATAACTTTACAGTATGGTTTCTGCAATGGTTAAACATGATCTTGTAATTCTACAGCGACCTAGCAATAGATTTTAGAACCGAAGAGTTGCACAAGATTTTCCATTCGAGGATTAAACAGATATTTCTTCAGAAAGATGAAACAATTGAAGGCTAAGAGATCTTGGAGTCACTGATATGCAAGTTGTATAAATCAAGAGGATCACTTAATTAACTAAATGTACTTTTAAATTTTAGCTGAGTCAGTACTGTGACATCACAAAACTTAGAGGAAGTTAGGCAATATTAAGGAGTCTGGTCAGAATATGCAAAGTTCCTCCTATGTCTTCACCTTTTCTTTTTCCATTTCCAAGCATAGCCACACCCATGAATATGCAGACAAATCGGTATTTCTAAAGGAGTTTTGTTCTGGTCATGGTACATTCTACCTTGTTCAATATTATTGAAACAACAATCACAGTATGAATGAAACAAATCAAATATGCACAGTGGAAATAAGATAACCATGTCTTTGGTTTTGTTATTTCTTTACAAGTACATGGACTTAAAAGATCTTACATAAAGTGTACACAATGCAGCTAGAAATATCAATTGCACCAATTTCTCAGAATAAAAAAAATCATTTCTGTCCTTATAACACAGCACGTAAGACAGATCTTATGTTCCAAAGTTCCAGTTTCAAAGAAGGAATTTACATCTGGCCTTCTTTAAATCACAATCCTATGCATCTACATTCAAAAGGATTTCCGACCAGGTGCAAGGAAAGTGTGCAAAGGACTTCTGTTGAAAAATACATTTAAATTATAATATTTTTATATCCAGATAATAAAATATGTCCATAGACTATATGCATTTCCATGAATAAGCCCCTTACTCAATAATATCTAACACTTCATTAAAAGAAGTATCTACAACTGACTAAAATCACTGTACTAGCTACTTCACCTAGCTCAGAAAGGGGAACATACTAGTATTATCATTCTGATATTTTCTTTCAATTTCTATCAGTGCAAAATTCCACCTCCCAAATTCTTCACCCAAAAATATTTTCTTCTTGGGGGAAAAAAGGCAGCCTGGTAAAGCTCCAAAGCAATTGTGAACACCCCCCCACCCCCTTTCTCCATTCTACCTCCTTCTTCCCCAAAGGGATTCACTGCAGCTTTAAATATCTTGGTGCATCAATCCCCGAGTTTTTCCATCAACACTGTATAAAAACAAAATCTCACCCCACCCCTAGGGAAGGTAGGTTCCCAAGCCAGGCCAGGCTTCCTCACACTCACAAAAGAGAGCTGTGGTGTTAACATAAACGTTGACTTCAAGGTTCTCTCAAAAGATCAAGCAAATGGAAAATTAAAGGGGGGGGGCAGAAGCGAAGTTCTTAGGCACAGTAGGTGCATAATGCAGGGAAAGGTGGAGGGGGGGGAGAGAAGGGGGAAAGGGGGGGATACATGAATGCAACTACCGCTCAGGGAGAGGAAGATGCGAAAGAGGCGGAGAGTTGGCCTTATCTGGAAGCATTCGCTGGTTGAAAAGATGTTGATCCAATCTCCTGTCCCGACCCAGATGCTCACTCACCTCTGGCGGACATGGCTCAGATGGACCAAGAGGGACAAGGCGGCGGCGAGCGCAAGAAGCGAAGCCCCCTCCCCGACATTAACCGGGCGCAGCCGAGAAGCATCTCCCCATGTGCCGCCGGGACTGCGAGCGAGAGGGCGGTACCTGTCTGCGTCTCAAAGCGAGGGAGCGCCGCGGACTAGCACAACAGCCGACCGCTGCAGCCACTGCGAGCAGCGACCGGCTGGGCCTGGGCGGGGCCATTTGCCGCTTCGCCAGGCGCTGCAGCACCACTCGGGTCTGGCTAAAAAAAAAAAAACCGGCCCACCGGTTGGGGCCTCCTGCAGAAGAGCGAGGAGGCGATTTACGTGTTCGTTCCTTCATGCAATGTGAACATTCCGCAATGAATTCTGGCTTAATAACCGGATAAAGAAGCCAAGTCTGTTTTTTTGGGTTTTTTTTTATCGTGAGGGCAATTCAGGACATTTATGCCGCTTGGATCGAGCAGGCAACAGGTACTCCCGTAATCCACGGTGTTTTTGAAAGGGGAGGGGCGCCTCCAGGTGTA
This sequence comes from Thamnophis sirtalis, assembly GCF_051295495.1. Lineage (NCBI taxonomy): Eukaryota > Metazoa > Chordata > Lepidosauria > Squamata > Natricidae > Thamnophis > Thamnophis sirtalis. The sequence continues at coordinate 56,782,162 of NW_028261391.1, forward strand.
CACAATGAAGGAACCTCCACTACTATTCGAAATGATCGATACAGGAGTTTGATCAGCGTTTGGCATTCAAAGCAGTTAAGCCAGTTAAAATATAATAGCACAAGCAGTAGGCTACATGTACAGGTTTTCCCCACACATCATGGTATTGTTTTCAATGGGCAAAGAATAATAGAGGAAAGAAACTTACACTGAGGGAACACAAAATGAGAAAAGCAGGGAAATACAAAATGATTATTTTGTATTCTGGACCTTTCAGAGCCTTTACAAAATCCTGTTGTCTCCCTCTCTATGAGGGTTTAGTTTATGATATTGTACATGACCTCAGGTATGTGGTGATTCATAACCACATTGTGGTTACAAAACCAGTGAATGCTGTTGATGCTCCTGGTATGGAAAAAACAGAAACTGACCTCAAGCTTGGCTGATGGGCTGCATTTTTCAAGACGGAAATGTCATCTTGGGCTACTATTGCACAGCTCATTCTCTGGGCACAAATAGCAAAACTTTAATCTCAGAAGAGCTTCCAGGTGGATATGTTTTCTCAAAATAAGTTCATGGCCAGAATACCTTTGTAGAGTTAATATCAATGTCAAGTGGTATTAATTTAGTGTTGTGCAGTAGTTAGGATATTAAGTAAGATCAGGATACCCACATCAAGGTCTTTTAGGCCCTGGTGACCTTGGAGACTGATCACTTTCAACATAGTCAATTTCACAGATGGATGCTATTCCTGTAAGTGAAGGCAGAAATATTATGTATAGCATCTTGAATTGATGTACAAAAAGCAGGATATACATCCAACAAGTTTGCAATTAGCAATTGATATGTTATTGTCTAATACATTAACAGAAGAGCCTAATCAAACTGCATGATACATTTTGCATATATATATGCCACAGTGAATATTATTTTAGCTAAACAGTTGGTCCCATCATTAGGTAATATAAGGTTGTCATATCAGCAAATGAAAAAATAGGCAAATAAACCAGGTTCAGCCCTGTATTCAGACAATATCACATTTTTTTCTGTTTTCCAAGTGGACATTAGATAATTCCTTTAGGCTCCTGCATCAGATAGAGAGGATAATCTTGTCAGTTATTTTTAAAAACTACAAAAACTTAAAATTATGTTTTTCAGAGTTTCCTTTTTACATTATCAGAATTAATAGCACTAAACAAAACAGGTCATTCAAATATATAGAAATTCTAGTCCAAGCCTTGACGTTCTGGTCCAAAACAATATTTTAAAGTTCAAGGTACATGTAGTCCTTGACTTACAACAGTTCATTTAATGACCGGTGAGTTACAATCTTTATAGCATCCCCATGATCATGTGATCAAAATCCAGATGCTTGGTAATTGGTTCATACTTATGACCATGCTGTTTGCCAAGGTCATGTGATTAACTTTTGCAATGTTTTGGCAAGCAAAGTCAATGGGAAATCCAGATTCACTTAACCAGGTTACTAACTTAACAGTTGCAGTGATGCACTTAACAACTGTGGAAAGAAAGGTCTTAAAATAGGGCAAAGGAAATTCAGCAGCAGATACATTCTCAGAGGCACCCCAGGAGGGATCTAAAATGTCATAATGGTTGCACAACCAACCCATGTGCAATTTTGATGCCCATGCAAAAGTGCAGGGTTTCTGCTTGCTTTGCCAATTTGGGCTTCCTCTACAGAATGTTAGGAGAGCCAGTTTGGTGTAATGGTCAAGGTACCAAGTTAGAAACTGGAAAAACCATGCCAGAAAAAAAATTACATACTTTTATTTATATTTTAAAATAATTAGACAAAATATACAACTTTTCGTGAGAACCAAATTTGTTTTGTTTATGTTACGCCATAAACTGTTCGCTTTGCATTCTTTTTTATTCATATATAGGCAAAGCTGAATTTGTAGACATGTAACAAGTCTCCAAGATACTGGAAAAACCTACGTTATTCACTTTAGCATCTTCCTTGTGTCCAAAGAAGACTTTGAAATATATATCAGCAATGCATCTCCAGTTCTGCTGTACTTCAGGATAAAGATAATAACAGCCAAACATTTTCCCATGTTTATATAAGAAGAGTCATGCTGTTAGAGTAACATCAAGGAACAATTTACTGAGCAGCTTTGGCTTTGATAAGCTATTGCCAATGTGTTGCAATTTCTCTGCAGTTGCTTCTAAAGATAACATCTTCTAGTCCAGTATCTTTCAGACTTCACTGTGATGCCAACAACCTGGTAATAGCAGCGAAAGTGTAACTTTCAAAGCTGTCAAGAAAAAAATGATCAAGGGTCTGAATCTAATGGCTACATATTACAGGGATAACCAGCTGAAGCCAAACCAGCTGAAAACACAACTCTGGGCTTTCCATTTGAAAAAACTGTGAGACATCAAGAAATCTGCATGTATGATAGAATGGTACTAGCCTAGAACATTTCGCTATCCTAAAGTATTTTGGAGTAAATCTGAACTGCGCACTTACCTTTAAGAACCACTATTTTAATACCAAACATGAAATATCTGCTGGGAACAATCTGAGAAGAATAAAGATGACCATTCAACCATACTTCCATAGAATTTCCACAATAGACATATGTCACTCTGTTGGAAAATATGCTAATTCTGTTTGGTTCGGATCGCAACATGCAAAATAGATGGATGTGTCCCTAAATGAAACAATGAAACTGATCATCAAGGTATCTAAAACTGACCTAAATACAAAAGATGCATTATCTAGCTGGTATCTGCCCTTCAAAGTTCTGCTGGGAAAGTGCTGCACAGAAAGGATGAGTTAAAGTAACAACTTCAGAACGCATTAAGTGGCCATCAACCTCCACAGTTCAGGCTGAGATCGAGGAATGCCTTCTTCAAAACCTCCACCCGTCCCATCAAGCAGTAGCCACAAACAGCCCTGGAATTATGGAAGGCGAGTAAGGAGCTACGGGGAAACTTGGCACAACCACATGACTACCACCTGGTCAAGAATAACCTTGACATATATGGAAATCACAAAACAGATTATGCCAAGTAGAAAGATCAAGGAACAATCTATGAAAATGGGTCTTGCTTATGGAAGATACACTATGTGAATGTGGAAAATAACAGTCCATCTCATGCATACTATGGTGCATACAATGTCCTTCAACATGTACAGTGGAAGATCTCATGCTGGCAAAAGAAAATGCTGTTAATGTGGCCCGATACTGGGTGAATGTTATCTACCCTTAATCCTATTTATTTTACATAATTTTATATGTACTTTATCTGTATGATTTATTTTATCTGCTCAGTGTTGAACATTATATGTCTATAACATGAAGATGCTTGTGACACAAAAGATTTCAAATTCTTGAGCTTTTGGGCTTTTGTTTTAGAGATGAATGTTGCATCACAAATTGTAAACCAAGATACATAAGCATCTCATCAACAACAATGAAAAACACGTGAATCTCATTAAACCAGAAGAACAACAAGTGATAGAACATGCAGCTTATAAGTATAATATTTATTGTCATTGTATTTAAATACAACGAAATTGGTTATCCTCATGTTCCTCCAACTGCAACAGCTCATGCCCCACAAACGTTTACTACTTGCTCTACCCTCAAAACCTGCCTGCATCTCAGTTTAAAAATATATCATTTTTAATGTGGATTTTTAAAAAAATTCTTTTTATACTCCTAATTAATATAGACATGCTCCCTCCTCCCTGGTCATTGGTGATCACTTGCCTTTCAATGTCATTTTGGCTTGAATTGACTCCACAAAAGCAAAATAATTGTTATTAGGCCATTTTTATTGAAGCTGAGTTATGATTCTCTAAACTTTGTGCTAAAATCCACATACAAAATAATTTAAAAATGATTATTCCTCAATCTGTTTTGTCCTACAAATGCCCCATTTCCAATCTTCCTTGCTATATACCCCAAACTTCTCTTTATCCCTTCTCTCAAAATGCTCAAGTTTAAAATCAAAATCAGTCTTATTTCAAACTCACAATCAAGCAGGTTGTGTTATCATCATAGTTCACTGCTGTCACTATTTGCATCTTAGTATTACTTTGTTGAATCAGTTCAGTTATCAGTTCATCAGAGGTATTGTGACTTATTTCACTCATCTGCCTTTAACAACAAACATACATTCATTCAGTCCTACAACTGGTCTTTCAGAACTACAACCTATTCCATTTTTTCAGGCCCAGCTTCTAATCCATTCAACTAAGATATTAAAAATGGACAAACATGACCCTGGATATTTTGTCCACTTTCCACTGCTAATCTTTTTCCATCACAGTTGCCATCCTTGTCATATTTATCCTCACCAGCCAATTTAGTCATTGCCCTATTCCTCCACCTCCTCCCCCGCCTCTTCCTCCTGTCCCATTGTCCTGGTCTCCTCCTATGTTGATGCTTTCACTACTTGTTGAACCAACAAAGACCAACAAAAACAGGAAAGAGTAAACCAAAGGACTCCACAAGATAAGCCAGATCAAGTCAAGTGCAGAAAAGCTAAAACTATTTAACTGAGTTTTGTTACAACAGTTCTTGCAAGTCTGATTATGCTGTACAACCCCCTTTTCATATTTTGGCAAATTAAAGTCTTTGTCTGTGAGGCTTCAATGCTGTCCGGACATTCTAGATTTTAAAAATGTTTTATTCCATTTGATCTAGGCAATGATTGACTGGAATTAACCATTAGGCAGACTAAGCATGTGTTTAGGGCACCAGACCCAAAGCTGAGAAAGAAAAAAAACAATGAAGATTTGTACAGTATGTACAAAGGAGGAGGGCATCAAGATTTGTCAGTTCTTAGGACACCAATGAGCCTTAATCCACCACTGCTGGTATGAAAAACAAGTCCTATGTGTAAAAGAATTTTCTGGCATTTTTTTTACATATTTCTTCCATTTTAAAATCATGTTAATCGTACATGCATAGGGCTTTTTATATATTTTATATAAATCATGTAGTGCTGCTTCACAATACAAGCTCCCCCTGTAGAGATTAATATCATCCACATTTAAAATGTGTAAACCTACTGCCATCTGCAGGGCAATATCTGATTTATTTTTTTCCTGATGAAAATTATCTATTTCCTTAGAGAATTCTTCATAGACTTCATTTTGTATTTTGTTTACACTGTAACTAATAATGTAACTAATGATAAACTTCATAAACACTAGGTATCTGCAAAGGGTAGTATATTGGCTACTTCAGTACATTTGACTGAATAGGCTGGGGTGGAGATATTTGAAATAAAATCTTGTCTGAATTCATTCAGTTATTTATCATCGGTGACCTTCCATTAAAAAAGCCTATTCAAATATTGAAAGCAACAATTATCAGCATAATTCCCTGTAGATTTATCCTTTCAATATTATATCATGTTGGCATCAGTATTTTGATACATTAAAATGGCATGTTGATGAATTCCAAAAATTTGGGATTTAGGCAACCATAACACATACATCCTTAATCTACAAGTCTAACCTTTTAAAAATTATTCTGTGGATTTTAAACCCAAATCCAGTGATAAAAATCAGATTATATACATCTTGCTTTCCATATCCATCAGCAATATAATTGTAACCAACTCTTATTAAGCAGATGTCCACAAGTGTGGCCAAAGTTTTTCTGTTATGTTAAATTCATTTTAAGATAAAAATAAACCATTTTACATGATTTAAAAACATCTTTCATTGATAATGAATGCGGTCATTATTGTTTGTTCTTTTAAAGTTTACAGAATTAAAATTAATTTTATAAGTTTATTACAGCTTTTTAGAAAAATGCAGTAAGAAACCCAAAGCTTAGGAATTTCAACGGCCTTACACCAAAACATATAATAGCATGGATCCATGGAAACACTACTAGCAGTAGCAGAAATAATTCAAATACCAATACTTAATATGGATAATTTTCAAAAAGCTGAGATAGCTCAAAGTTATTTTAAAATTTTTAAAAATAGTTTAGAACTCAGAACTCAATTTTATCTGAGAAATACCAAGTAAAAAGGGCTCATCTAGGTATTACTATTTTAAACTGTATTTATCCTATAGTATATGCATTTCATGAGTAACGAGATCAAAGTAATTTCTATGAGCAAATGCTGATCATGTCTAACTTGTGGTACTAAAATATTCTAATATCCTTACCAGTATCAACTGGGGAAAGTAGTTCATAGTACACAGTAGTTCACAATTTATGCAGATGTGATGCAGTCAAAGTTATTGCACTTTCTACCAACTTAATACTGATTGAATCAAAATTGACACTTAACAGAAGCAAGTATAATTTTTGACTTACAATTGGTTACTTAATGACAGTTCAAAGTTAAGACACAATTCCTTAGAGCTAATTATGACCTGTTTTAAAAGTTATGACAGACGCACACACACATATATACTTAGATATGTGACTACATTTTGGGTGCTTGGCTCACTTTTATAGATCTTTGCAGAGGTTACATGATTGCAATTTGCAATATTTTTTGCCAGTTTCTAGTGTTTACTTCCTGTTTCTGGCAGAAAATTTTCATTGGGAAAATTGATTTGCTTAACAGCCAAGGCGCCCACTTAATGGCTGCAGCAAATTTTTTAAAAAAATCAGGGCTGGTCATGTATTGCCTTGACTTCAACAAGTTACAACTGTAATTCCAACTCAATTATAGTCATACAGTAAGTGAAGGAGAACCTGTAAGTATTAATTATATATTCATGGTATAAGAAGTTGCAGCTAGTACCTATCTGACTATAGGAGCCTTTTGCTTCAAAATCTATATTTGTAACATTTCTTCCAATTTTGCAGAAAACTAGTATTAGAAATACGCCTAGCTTTCCCTTTTAAAAAATTCCATGATGCCCTATGTTTTTAGTGTATGGTATCAAATTCATTCCATCAAAATATATTTATTAACTATTTTTTCCACGTGTTTCTCCTGATTTGTCCTGATAGAAGCTAACTATTGACTTTACTGAACTTCCTCAATAGATTGGTTGGAATACCCAACCTTGGATATGGCTGATTATATTCAGCTATATATATTGCTATTCCTGCCTGTGACAAGTGATACTTTCAAGGTTCTTTTTCGCTTCTGAAAGCTGTAGGGATTGGAATGGGCAGCAACGGGTTCAACCTTATTGGGACTTAGTTGCTGTGGGTTTTAGGACCCACCTACGTCTCGAGATTTTTCATCTTTAGTTCTGGATGAGATAGCATGACCCAAAAAGATTTGGTGCTGAAATATACAGGCACAGAGCAAACATTGAACAAAGCTGGAAGCCTTCACTCTGAAGCATTTCAAATTGTCCTAATCCCTGTTTCCTATTTTGTTTTTTTCTAAAAAAATCTATTCTATTATAATCAACTAGGCATCACACATTTCCTTAAGCGCTCGCTCAAATTGAGTTTAATTCTCTGATGTTTGTTAGACACATCCATACAGTTTTCTGTAAAACATGGAAGCAAGTTTGCTTTTGAGTAAGGTGACCAGATTTTCAGATTGCTAAAGAGGGACACCTTTGACCGGGGTGGGGGGCTTGATTAAAAATTTTATACGGAGCAACAAAAATTTTCATAAAACACAAAAATAGTATTGTAATATTTTTTATTTCAACATAACTACAATTTACAAATATAAATTGTAAATGTTGCCAAACATCAAAATTTTGATCACGTGATCATGAGGATGCTGCAACAGTCGCTAAGTGTGAAAATGGTCGCTAAGTATGAAAAATGGTCATCAGTCACTTTTTTCAATGCCATTGTAACTTTGGTCACTATACCACCTTTCTTGCCACAGTTCTTAAGTGAATAACTGCAGCTGGTATTTTGTATTCTGTATAGAATCTATTTTTAAATAGTCTAAGACAATTTAAAAAAAGAATCCACACAGAATAAATTGAAGTAAAACATTTCAAACTATTCCACACAGAATAAATTGAAGTAAACTATTTTTAAAAATTCTATGCACAATATATTTCAAAATATTGTGCATAAAAATTCTAAAAATGGTTTCACTTCAATTTATTTTGGATAGAATCTTTTTTTAAATAGTCTAAGAGAATTTTAAAAAGAATCCACACAGAATAAAACTATTTTAAAAAATCCTATGCACAATAAATAAAATATTATTTTAAAATACATTAAAAATAAAAGAAAAATACCCAGCTCACTTACCAGCAGGCAGGCACTCCAAGTCAATCCAAAATGATGTAGATGTGAATACAAAGAACTGAGCAAATTAAAATGGTGAAATAGTCCCAGGGAAATATTTTTCTTTGAAAAATATTTCACCATTTTTCCCACACGACTTCCAACCTCTCTGCCCCTCCCCTCTGGGAAATCCAGGAAGGAACACTCGCTACTTCTCTAGCCAAACTATTTCCTGGAGCTCTATGGTACTGGGTCATCTTTTCTTATAAAAGTAAGTAAAATGGGCGGGGGGGGGTCCGTTTTCTTGCTTTAACGTTTTATCTTCAATGAAAGTACTGAGACATAGAGAGGGATTAGACAGAGTGTCTTTTGTCTTGCCCCGGTTAGGATTTCTTAAGCAAATCCACTGGGCTTTCAACATGAATCCAGAAAATCGGGACTTTTTAAAAACACCCCGGGACACGGGGCAAATTGTTATAAATTGTGACTGTCCTGCCAAAATCGGGACGTCTGTCACCTTACTTTTGAGTGTGTGTCTGTGTATAATTTATTTCCCAATCTAGCTAACAAAATTCCGCCATGAACAAGATTCAGACCTACTTAGCTTTTCATCAAGATTATGTAGGTACTACCATGTAGGTACATTATGTACCATATTTTTCGGAGTATAAGACACACCTTCCCCCCCAAAAAGAGGGTAAAAATCTGGGTTCATCTTGCACTAAATACAGCATTTTTGGCCTACTGAAACCCCGTCCCCTTTGCAAAAATTGATGTGCAGAGGGTTAGGGGGGAGAGGGTTTGGGGGGCTTGCAAAGTCCTCTTGGGGGCTGGGGAGGGCAAAAATGAGCAAAAAACAGGCAATTTTGCTTGTCCCCCCCCCCAGCCCCCAGCAGCACTCGACAAGCCTCCCAAAACCTCTGCATGCAAAAAACGAGGCGCGCAGTGGGTTTGGGAAGGCTGCAGAGTGCAAAAGCTTTTTTAAAAAAAATTACCTCTTCAAAATCATGGTGCATCTTATAGTCCGAAAAATACATAGGTACTATTACCATCTACCATGATGCAGGTAGTCTTTGATTTACAACAGTTCATTCAATGACTGTTCAAAGTTCCCACAGGACAGGAAAAACGTGACAGATGACCATTTTTCATAGTTAGGACCTTTGCAGCTTGAGTTTTGAGTTTTTGAGTTTTATTGAACACTTATAGGCCGCCCTTTTCCCTGAGGGGACTCAGGGCGGCTTACAATAATGAGGGAGGGAAGTGCAAGACAAGACATAAAAGAAAAGGTGAGTAAAAAATAATTAACAATAAAAGCACAACATTCACTCAGCATTTGGGTGGGGAGAGAGTAAAGTCCTATCCCCAGGCCTGACGGGATAGCCAGATCTTGAGGGCCGTGCGGAAGGCCTGGACGGTGGTGAGGGTGCGGATCTCCACGGGGAGATTGTTCCATAGCGTCGGAGCTGCAACTGAGAAGGCTCTCCTCCGCGTAGTCGCCAGTCGGCACTGACTGGCGGATGGAATTCGGAGGAGGCCTACCCTATGCGATCTGATGGGACGGAGGGAGGTAATTGGCAGAAGGCGGTCTCTCAAATAGCCATAGCAGCATTCCTATGATCATGTGATCAAAATTCAGATGCTTGGCAAAAAAACCCTCATATTTCTGATGATTGCAGGATCCCAGGAACATATCATTTTGTGACCTTCTGACAAGCAAAGTCAATGGAGAACCAGATTCACTTAACAGCCATGTTACTAACTGAAGAGCCAAGGTGGCACAGTGGTTAAATGCAGCACTGCAGGCTACTTCAGCTGACTGCAGTTCGGCTGTTCAAATCTCACCGCCTCAGGGTTGACTCAGCCTTCCATCCTTCCGAGGTGGGTAAAATGAGGACCCGGATTGTTGTTGGGGGCAATATGCTGACTCTGTAAACCGCTTAGAGAGGGCTGAAAGCCCTATGAAGCGGTATATAAGTCTAACTGCTATTAACAACTGCAGAATTCACTCTCTTAGCAACAAAAATTTGGTTCTCAATTTTGGTTGTATGTCAAGGATTACCTGTATTCTGTTGAAGGAGCCTTGCCATACACAGATACAATTCATATATAGGTAAAACATACAACAGCTGTTTGAAGTCAAAAGAAAAAAAGGGACAGAAAGTTGCTTCATCAGTAACGCTTGGAACGTAGTAAGGGAAATACGAAATCAAGCCACAGTTATAAGGACTAACATAAAGACCCTGTGGGAGGAAACACTAAATGCCACCCTTCTATTTATAAATGAGGAAAGCGGGTGTTGTTGGGAAAACTTCGACAAAAGCGAGTCTGAGAAGGTGCTACTAGACGCCTCCTGATTTCTGGCTCCGGCAAGAAGACCTGAAAGAAGCTGCGCTCTCTCCTTTTCGGAGCCCACGTAGTTTTCCTCTCTTACTGCTTAAAAGCGCTGCAACAGCGGCGTCCGCGGAGGTAGCGGCTCTTAGAAGGCCCCTGAGAGGGGAGGGAGCAGAAGCAACGACGCCGGGCGAAAGCGCTCGGCTTCCGGGCACCGTCGCCGAAGCTCGGCGCGGGTGGGTGTCCGCCTTCGTCAGTGCCACGGTGTCTCCTTGCGGCAGGCAGAGCTGGAAGCAGCCCCGTCTTGCTTCGGTAACCGATCCGATCCCCGCTGTCCGGTCAGCCGCATGCAGCCCTCACCCTGGAGCGGAGGCGGCGGATCGAAGAGCTCTCCAGATCCTCCCGGCAGCGGCTGCTCCAGTCCAGGGACAAGATGTTCTCCAAGTTCACCTCCATCCTGCAGCACGCCGTGGAAGCGGTAAGGCCACCGGAAACGCCCGCCACGCAAGGCCGGGGCTTACCTCGGGCCTAAGCTGGGGAACAGTCGTTTTTCAGGGCCCTGTCTCGGTTTCTGTCTCTTGTCCAACCGCCTTCGTCTTTCTGTGTCAGATCACCTAATAATTTTAACTTGTTTATTTTTTCCGTTTGGGGAAGAAGTGGGGGAGGGAACCACCCCCACCCGGATTCAGACGGCAAAGTAGAATATAAGAACTTGACGATATAATTCTTGTTTCCTTTTTTTTCTTCTAGCCCCTGATTGAACTCGGCTACATAGCTCACTGTCCTTTCTTTCTTTCTTTTTTTCTTTCTTTCTTTCTTTCTTTCTTTCTTTCTTTCTTTCCTTCCTTCCTTCCTTCCTTCCTTCCTTCCTTCCTTCCTTCCTTCCTTTCCTTTCCTTTCCTTTCCTTTCCTTTCCTTTCCTTTCCTTTCCTTTCCTTTCTTTTATTTACTTCATTTACTTCATTTACTTCATGTATTTGAAATATTTTACATTTCTCTTGAATTATGCTTCTGGGCCTAGGCTACAAGAGGGTTAAACCAATAGACAAATGTTTATGTTAAAACAAAAAATGTAGCCAAATAAAAACTAGCTATAAGGCTCTGGTAAATAAAAAGGTACTTGTTTTGCAATAAAAGACAATTAGACAATTAAAATGGGTGTAGTGCTAATTTTGGATCACCAGAAGGCTTCAGGACAATAGCAGAACAGATCTTACCACAAAATACAGCTTGTATTACATGGGAGTGAGTCTTCCAATTTTTATCCAGTGCAGGATGTGCTTTGAAGAGAGGATATGATCTGTTGTTAGATCACTTGATCCTTGATTTTAAAGAGGTTTCCCTAGGGAACAAAAGTGTAGAGGTGAGTGAGTTTGATGGCTCATGTCTGGCTCCTTATACCATCTGCTTATACAACCCTAGGAGGTTTTTGGCAGGAATAGGATTGTTTGTATTTTGACGGATCGATCCATTAAAGTTCTGTGCTGGACATGGAGGAGACAAAGTCCCCTATTGCACATTCAGCAAAAGAAATAAAAAAGATGACATCATAAGCATAGTTTAGTTCAGGGTTCTACCACTACTGTGCCATGCTTGAGAACTGTATGATGACAAAGCATGACTTCTTCATATACTTTAATCATTGATAGGTCCATTATGTGCCTATTACTCCTAGTTACCACATAGATAGATTTTCTCTAAGATGATCTACCCCTAATCTGTTTGTTCATAATTGTTCATCATCTCTGAAACTATCCATTTTGTTTGTAACCACCTTATTCTTTATTTCCTTTCTATCTTTCCCAGCGTATTTCTGGACAGCTGGGTCTTCACATAATGGATAATTGACCCTAGTTGTTTGGGTTTCAAGTAAGAACTGTGGATTGATTTGTTCAATTATCCATCAATTTGTTTTCTTGGCTGTCCACAATATTCTTAAGAGTCTTCTTCAACATCAAAGTTGAAAAGCATTAACGTTCTTCTGCGCCTATTTCTTTAAAGTGCAACTTTCACTTCCACAGAGTGTTGCAGGGAATAACATAGCTTGCATGATTCTGATCTTTGTAGATATAGACACATAACAGTATTTTAATATCTTTTCCAAAGCATTCATTAGTTGCTCTACTGGATGCTAATCTATGGCATATTTAATCATAAGAGTCAACTAAGCTAATGGAAAGGGTGGAATGAAAGCAGCATATTACTACAGTAGTAAAACAGTTTTTAACCGCATAAGCATATATTTTTCATATAAGAGACTAGCACAAGTGGAAATGCATCCTTGTCACATTGAAAAATTGACAGTGCAAATTAGCTATAACCTTTATATGCATTTAACTAGAAAGTTGTATTAAACTTGGTAGGACTTTTTGCTAACACATTCTTGATTAAGACTGCATACTAGGACTGCATACTAGGGCACCAGGAACTGGTTTCATGGAAGACAGTTTTTCCACGAAGCAGAGGTGGATGGTTTTGCTTTTGCTTGCTCACCTGCCGTTGACCTGCAGATGTGCGGCCTGGTTCCTAACAGACTATGAACCAGTATCATCTTACAAAGTATAGATTCAAGTATAGTGGGCTCTAAAGAAATATCAGTTGACATAAGGGACAGTTGTGTGACATTCACATGCATTATAAACTTGTCAGTAGATCCACACAGGTTATTCCTGCAATTAATGTATGCTGAACGCATACCATCATCTATTCCTATGCAAAGGAAATGCTTCCTTGAATGCTGTTTGATTGTGATAACTAAAGGCACATGCATGTGTGTGTGTGTGCGCGCACACACATATACACACACACCGCATTAATATAAGTATGCTTTCTGTGAGTAGATTATATAGATCAAGGAATTATTTCTGCCACAAGAACTAGCAGTATCTAGATTAATGCTGAAGCATGATGTTTATGTTGTAGGCAGCACTAATTCCTTTACGTATATGTGTATGTATGTATATATAATATTTTTATATTTATAATTTTTAAAGTTTAAAAAAGATAAAACTAATTCAAATTAATAAAAAATATTGAGGAGGAAAGAAAGAAATCAAAGGGAAAGCTAAAATTACAAGGATGGGAGAAAAAAAGATGAAAAAAATAGCTTCTGATTATAAATTATAAATGAATCTCTTACTCTAAGGTTACAGCATGACTCATTGTTCACTACACTTAATGCTGCAGAGTATTTTTCTTTTTGGATACCACACGTATTTAAGAATTCATTTGAATCAATTTATGTGCTCTGAGTAATCACAGATTACCCATGGTTTCTCATATCTGCAATTGATAGAGATGTATCAATATGTAGAATATGTAATGCTTTTAATGTATCATTGGTTTTGACCTTATACTTAGGAAAGCAAAGAATGACAGATGGATTATTGTTGGTACATACGAACATGCACAATGCATTCTAATGGCGGAATGCTCAGTTGTGTCAATGAATGCTAGTGCTGCAAAAGTCTGCATGTAATTTAATTATTGCAATTGCAATTAATGTCTAGTGCTGTGTTCAAGAATCTCCTACTTTTAGATGATTTCAGATGATATTTATTATAGTACTTAAGATTGAGTAAAGGAGAAAATTATACTAAATTAAACAGGGTGTTTTAGTTGAAATAAAATACAGTGATATAAGCATGGAATATGCAGACAAATGTTTGTGACGTTTGTGTGTATTTTCAGTTAAGTAAATCATTTTCTTCTCAAAAACCAACTAAGAAAAGCACTAGGTAAGGTCTGTAGAAGGAAGGTGAGCCACATGATAAAGTCTCAGAGGGCTTAACCAATCAGAAAAAGGTCTTAAGACACTTGAGATTTTCAAGTTAAATGGCTAAGACCTTCCATCATGTAGTTCACCTCCTCATTAGCCAGAAAGATTGTGCAGTAGGTAGTCTTGTAAAAACTAAGGAGTTCTTGGAATATATATGGCAGAGGCAATATTAACAGCCATTAGAAGGGAAGGTGTGTTGCAGGCATAGACTTTTAAGCTTTGATCAAGGCACAGGCAGCCCAGTTCAGGGACCCATCTGCCACCACGAGGGTCCTGAAGAACTGCTGGCCATGGATGCCATTCCTAAATATCCCAATGCCAACAGCATTTATGGCAGTGCCTGGACTCTTTGTGAATGGACATCCTGGCAGGCCACTTCCAGGAATTCTTGCAGCACAAGCTACATAGTATGTATTGCATAGTCCCAGAAACCCTCATCTCTCCACTTCTTCCAGTAATGCCACCATTCCAAAAAGTACATGTCAAACAGCTTCCCATCTTTGCCTGGAGAATTGCCGCCTGATCGCCTGCTTTGCCAGGCATTGGAGAAGCCATACTGCCTTCTCTGTAGCCAGACCTAGTTAGCTCTAACTTCAACAAATGAGTTCCATTGATCTGCTGACCTTACAGCAAGGTTTTATCTCAAGGTTTTATCCTCACCCAATCCTGATTCCTGGGCCACTAGCAGGGTGAAGAAGATAGCAAAGAGCAGTTGCGAACAGAGGGGCTAAACGATATATGGTGGAGTGCAGAGATGGTGGAGGGGAAATAAGGTATGTGGAGTTGAAACACCCCTGAAATAAGTGCAGGCGGACCCAAATTTTGATGATGTTACAGCAAGGGTACTTCAGTGCTTCTAACCTTGGGACCAGCAATAAGTCCATTTTTTCAACACTTGTAATTTCAAATGGTCACTGAACCAAAGGTCGTAAGTCTTACTAGGGCCCTTCTCATATTGCTTTTATTTTGTTCTATTATAATTTTTCCTCTTAGCTTTTTCCCATGAATAAAATCAGAATATTTTTATAAATAAAAGTAAATAAGTTAAAGATAACACACTTAGGTTTATTGATCATTTTTTCAGAATTATATAACCTGATTTAATGACAGCCGTATTTTATATCATTCTCCTGTTGAACAATGTATCTGTCAAGTATATTTTGTTACAACTTCATAAGTGAATTTCAAATATTATTGGAGAAATATAAAATACATATTTTGAAGAAAATATCTTCCACTTGTTTGTATTTCTTCAGCTTGCACCTTCCCTTCCATTGCAAGAGGACTTCGTTTATCATTGGAAGGCAATTACCCATTATTACATAGAAACATCAGGTAAGATAAAATTCTTTGTTGTCACTTAGAAAGTAGTAATCTAAAAGAATATTCTTCAATTTATTATCCTTCCTCAATTCAGTGGATGGGAATTTTAGTTCTACACATACGGCATACACAGAATCAGATCCAAGAAGTAATAAAATTAAGAGGAATCTAGTTGATGACCTCTGGATGGTGTACTTGGCAACACTTCTAAAACACATTTGTAATGTTAGAAGTCCCGAAGTTCAGCTGTTGCAAATGGTCCCTGTGACTTTGACTTTCTTTATCTTGAAATACTATTTATTTGTAGAAAGTTACATAAGGGGAAATGCAGCAAACTTTCCATTGGTTTATTTATAATGTAACTGTTTTCTTAGATGAAATTGTAACTCCATTGCTTTAAGCATTCTGAGATAAATAAATACCACTTAGCTTCAGTTCATTTTTTTACACTAGTAGTATAAATATTTTGTTTGCTTTTATTCATATGTTAAACATATTTTATATTTAAACTTAACATTAGAAAATATGTGTAATTAGTAATATGGAAGATGAGGATATATAACTGACTTTTCCAAATTGTTTTTTCAAGCGTTTTCTTGTCTTTTTTGTACCAAAATATCATCAACCATTTGCTTTAAGCTAATTGAACAGATATGCACCAATTTCAGTGGTTAGTCAAAATAATATATTTGCCTTGTCTATTTTTTCTATCACATGATAGATTTAAAGTAAAATTTAAAAGTAAATAAAAACAATATTTGCTAAAATGGTAAGTTACTGTGCCATGCTAATGAAGCTGGATCTTAATGTAAATGCTTTCTGCAGATGACAAGGCTCCTGTGACTGATACCAATATTCCATCACATCTGGAGCAGATGTTGGACATTTTGGTTCAAGAAGAAAATGAAAGGGAATCTGGAGAAACAGGTCCTTGTATGGAATATCTGCTACATCACAAAATTTTGGAAACCTTATACACTTTGGGAAAGGCTGATGTAAGTTTATCAGATTTTATCAATAAAGGCCAGATCTTATGATTGGATGTAATTATATTTATTTAACACATGTTAAATCTTCATGTTCTTCCAGTCTTCTTGAACAAGAAATGATGTCTTGGAAATGATAATTTAGGAAGATGTTACTATTGAAAGTTAAAAACATGCATAAACACATGAAAAATGATGACATGTGAAAGTCTCGCAAGTGGGCAGATTGAAAACTATTGAACTCTGAATTGGTTTGTTCCTGAGTTATTCAATCCTGTTTTCTTATTGCCCAGTCTATCTGTTAGTCTTTACTGAAATTATAAATAAATGATTGATCTGATTTGTAAATTCATCAAAACTGCACAGACAAAGGCAAATCACCATCCTTTCTGTGATGTTGCTTTCATTGTAGTCTCTTCCCCCCGCCCCCCTTCCCACTGCTGGGAAAGTATCAGTATACATGGCTTCATCTTCCTAGTTTTAGGCCCACAAATACTAATTATATTTTCAGTAAGTCATACCTAAACTATATTGGTTGCTTTCCATACAATCAATGCAACCATGCCTATGTACAGGCTCAGGTATCATTGTATAATTGTTAGATTAAAATGCTGGTATGTATCATTGTATCATTATTAGTTTAAAATGCTGGTATGACGTACAAAAAAAGGTCTGGGCAGAGATCAATTCAGGTGGGAAAATGTGATTCAGTATCCAGATGGGCAACCATATAGCACCTGCTGTGTATCTTTAAAGAATCTATACTTCATAAGGATCAACAATCGTAGGTAACATATATTTATTTTAAGGTATTTCTAATAGCTACTACATGTTTGACCCTGCTATGTCAGGTGCATTATAAAGATTAGTTTTCTTAAATACTGTAATTGTGTTCTATTTGTTATAAAACATATTGTTCTATTTGTTAAAAAATTAATTTAGTATTTATTCTGTGTAGTATTTATTCTGTGTAGTATTTGTTAGCACCTTTCAATCAACATAGGATTCAGAAAAGCTCAATACTTCAAGTTAGAAAATAAAGCTCTGTAATATCAGAAGCTTATTAACTAAAGCTATATATATGCAAATAAATATTGAAAATAATTATTTTCATCAGCTTCCATATAATTTTAATTTTTGTTCATTTTTTTTTAGTGTCCTCCAGGCATGAAACAGCAGGTTTTATCGTTTTATACTAAACTTCTGGGAAGAATACGGCAACCTCTTCTTCCACACATAAATGTACACAGACCTGTACAGGTATTGGATTAATTTTAAAAATGACACATTTGAAAATACATTGTTTGATAATTAAATACATTTTGTCTTGGGGTTTTTTTCTATTTTAAGGACATTTACAGTATGTAGATGTTTAAGGACATCTACAGTATGAAGAATCAGTAGAAATTGTTACTTAAAAAAAGAAATCTGATTTTAAAATATTCCTTAATTTTTTTCCCAACAGAAATTAATAAGACTGTGTGGTGAAGTTCTTGCAACACCTACAGAAAATGAAGAAATCCAGTTTCTCTGCACAGTATGTTCAAAGTTGAAACAAGATCCATACCTGGTTAATTTTTTTCTTGAAGTAAGTTAATCTATTGCTGATTGTGCTTTTACTGAATAGTCTGTTTAAGTGTTGAAAAGTCAGCTTATGTATACAATTTTATTCTTAAAAAGGTCTTCCTTTTCAATTTCACAGAAAATTGTTCTTCATTAGCAGACATAATATTATATAAATATGATATTTAATGAATTATTTAAGCCTTATTAAATAAGAAACATTTTGTCTATTTTTACAAATAGATTCATATATATTCATAAATCCAGCATAGCCTTTTACTTTACTTTCCTATAATAACATTCCTCGTTATAGGCATTTGTAGTACTTGTATTAACTTGAAGCAATTTAAATTGAGTTGTTTCCTAATTCACAGATTCCTTAGATAGAAATCTTTAGAAAGATTGGATTTGCATGGAAAAACAATACTAGATAAGTGTTCGGACACATAATTTTCTTTTGATTTCAAAAGTTTTACTGGTATAACTCACTCAGTGTTGTTTAAGATGGGCAGCCTTTTTTTTTTAAATAAACAAACATAAATAAATAAAATTGAACCTTAAGGCAGTTGAGCTTCATCATTAGGGACTGGGATTATGTCAGCAATCCCATTGCTATAAGTAGAGAATTTCTTCATCAAACTAGCAGTAACAGCCTGCCAATCGCTTTTGGACCACTTACCAGGTTATTGATGGTTGTGTATTCCTCAGAAGAAAAAAGTGCTTTCATCTCTCAGTCCACCTTTCTTCATCCAGATCCAACAGCCTTTTGTCATAGGGTCTGATGCCTGTGATGTAGCCCTGGGAGTGATGCTGCTTGTGGCAGATACACTCCTACATCCTGTTCTCCTGTGGGTGCTATTTATCAAACTTATCACAGCTGAAATAATTTAATTGTTCTAACTGTCAGGAAATTTCTCCTTAGTTCTAGGTTGCTTCTCCTTGATTAGTTACGACCCATTGCTTCTTGTCCTGCCCTCAGGTGCTTTGGAAAATAGCTTGACTCCCTCTTCTTTGTGTCAGCCCCTGAGACGTTGACTCTCAGCTGCTCCTACTATATCTCTAGAAAAAATTGCTGCTTCCAATGTTCCACTGTATACTTCAAGAACTACAAGAATAGACTTGCCTTACCTGCTGTTGCCCAGGCCTATCAGAAGGAAATTGAAGCCATCTATAATAACCTCCCCCATGTTATTGAATCACAATGTCTTATTCTTTCAAGGTTGAGCTCTCATTGGAACTTTGCAGGTTACTGTTCTTAATCAATGGTATGACAGCCCACCATCATAGCATTTTATTCCCTTTAAGACTTTGCATAGATGGCTAGAGATTTCTGATGATCACATTACAAGATAGAAGTAGAGCTATATATTGTTTCGTGCCCTGTTTGCTGCTGGTCAAAAAATGTTCCAGGAAAGCCAGTTCTCTCGTGCTACTGGATGTAAATTAGCACCAAAGCAATTGGACTAAATTTCTGGCTTCAGAGGAATGTGCCTAAAACAGTACACAACATATCTCTACACAAATAACACAATTCTTATTAATTATGGTTTCCACCTTTGATTTTTTCTTTTTTTCCTCTGGATTCCGCTACCTAATCAATGACATATGCAGTCAGTGCTTGCAGGAACAAAAGGCAATCCACTAAGTCTTTCATGTACGGAAAGCAAAAAATATCATAGACACATTGCTGATCAATTTCAAAAAACTGTAGTTACTTCAATAGTTGGAGACGTAGTTTGGATTTACACCAGGCACGTAACTAAAAGCTAGGCCACCTAATTCTTTCCTTATTAAAGCTATGAGTAACCCATTAACCCATTCTGTTAAACTTCCTGCATCAAATACAGTCTACCAACTTCCATAGACCATGGTTGGCGCTTGATGCTCTAATGTCTCATTGTTCAAATTCTCTGCCTCCACCACTTATCAGGATAAATGATGACCCCAAATATGAGGTGGTACATATTTTGGACTCCCATAGGTATCAACACTGATTACATTGCTTGATGGACTAGAGGAGAAGTGTCAAACTGGATTTCTTTGAGGGGCAGATCAGCATTGTAGTTCAAAGCGGGGATTTGGGAGGGGGGCTCTGCACCTCGTTTTCACCCTCCATGGCCTATAGCCATCTGCCGGTCGTTTTCAGGGCCATTTTTGGAGACGTTTTCAGTTGGCAGTGCTGCAGGAGGCCATGGAGGGTGAAAATGAGATGTGGGTGTGTGTGTGCTGCACACAGCCCAACTTAGCCGCCAGAGCCATTGTGGGCCAGTCCTTTCATATTTCCAGGGTAGACCCACAGGCCAGATTTAAGCACCCACAGACCATATCTAGCCCATTGGCCTTGAGTTTGATATCCCTGGACTAGAGAAATGGCCCAGTGAAATGACTCAGAGAAATGGTGGTGAAGATGCATTCCAAGTTCATGCTCCACCTCTGTTATGTTACTTCCATAAACAATACATAAGCATCCATCTGAGATTCAACAGAGTTCTGGGAAGGAAGATAGTGCCATGACCCAGGACTCAGATTCTTAAGAAGCTGCTCTAACCAAACATGTGGAATATCAGCCTCAAGAAACTCTTCAGTCAGGAATCACCGGAGGCTGATCGAACAGAGGCATCATGAGAATGTGTGGAGCTGTTGGCTTCAGCTTCCAAGCTCTCAGATTCAGAGAGTAGAGCAGAGAACAGAGCAAAGGTGCTCAGTGAGGCTTCTTGTCAAGCAAGGGAGTAGCACTTTTTGATTAAAGATAGCTGTCTGCAACCTAATTTAAAAGGCAGCTTTATCTGTGTTACTTTATTAAAAAAACAATGTCTGATTTCCTCCTTTGGCGTATTGTTCTTGTGAATCTTGTTCATGAAACTCTGACCTTGGACTAGCTGACAAACCTAACTTGGCTCCGTGAACTTTGGATTGGATTTTGATTACTCTTCTGCATGCTCCTGTTAAAAGCAAAATTGCTCAGACAAGGTTTCTTTTCCGGAAGCTGTTTTGATTTACATTCCTTTCCTTGACTGATGTTACCTATTCTGCTTTGAGTAAATTGCTTTTTTTTTGCCTAGCAACTGTGAGTTTTAAACTGTAGTGGTGTGTGGGTATGACCTTGGGATACAGGGAAGAGGTTCTGCCTAGGGAATGTTCAGATAAGAGATGACATAACTCTCAATTGCATAATATGCACAGAGGGAGAGACCCAAACATAACCTCTCAGACTGTAAAAGAGACAGCAGGAGGTTTTCATCTCATTTCTGTTAATGTAGCCTAAGGCAGAATGAGTTCATTTGGTTGTATTTCCAGCCTGGCCTACCTGGAAAGTCTGGCCTAAACAAAGAGGACAATTTCATCCTTGAGAGGTTGCTGAACATAATTATTCTAGTGAAACCGAATTAGTGATAGAGATTCATCTCTTCTATCATAATTTTGCGGAACACTTTTGAGAAAAGTATGTCTGCAACGTCTTGGACCGGCAATTATAACACTTATGGAAGACATTTTAGAGTGCTGCCAATTCAGTGTTTTGGGAATAGTTCCAGTTAGTGTGAACTGAAATCCCTCCCAACGTATAGCTTGATTCCGTTGCAACTAATAAATATTAATTAGATGCATAAAATGGCGAGATCATTTTCAAGGAGACAGAAGGATAGCTTCTTCTGTACTAGTTCCAGATATATATGAACATTAAGGTATTTTGAGAAAGGTGGTTGGTTAGTTTTTGTTTTTGGGAGAAACTGATTATCTAGAACCATTCCAGCATTGTTTAAATTAAGGGATTGGAATCAGCATCATGTTGATTATTCTTATAACTGATCTGCTGAAAGAGAGAAATGTGAAAGTTTAACCATATACTTCTGGATATCTCAATCACATTAGATGCTACTGATTGTGCAGTAATATATTGTTGGACTGGCTCTATGGGTCATAGTTAAAACCACAATTTTGGGAATTTTGTTCAGTTCCATTACTAAGGTGTGGAGTATCCAAGGGATTCATTTTGTATCATTTGTTTAATATCAGTTCAAAATTGCTTAATGAAATAACCAGGAAGTCATTTGCATCAGAGCTAGGTTCTAATCTACTTTGTTTGGACACTAATGAGGACTAATAAATTGGGGTTGAATCCTGTTAAGAGGCTGTTGTTTTTAAATAATTATTGTATTTAATATTTTTTTTTAAATATTTAATATCACCTTTATTTGTAAATAGGTCAGTATTAAATAAAACTTAAAAAAAAAACATTCCCCCCTATTTTACATTAGTAAAAGTAATATGACAAGGTCATGTTGTAGTTGCTGCTTATTGACCACTTGTTCATGATTGTCTGAAGGTAAAATAGTGCTGAATATTTAATTCTCCATACCTGCTGCTTCTTGGACATAATTTAGAATTTAAAGTAGTTTATAATATCACAAATAATATATATATAGCTTATATTATTTATTTATTTTACTATAGCCACCCATCTTTTAGCAAACTCTGGATGGCTTCCATTCAAAAATTAAAAGACATATAAAATCATATTAAAGTTGTAAAACTCAACCATTTAAAACATTAAAGCATCAAAAAGAACAAAAACCTGGTGCAAAATCAGTTTGATTATCTGATTATCTTCTTCCAATCTTTGATAGAAAAGGCCTTTACAGCCTTATGGCAGGCTAAATAGGTGGAGGCCTACTGAATGTCAGGCAGATATTCCACAGATAGCCTGGCCCTGGGCCATATAGGGCATTAAAGGTGATGACCAGCACCTTGAATTGCACCAGGAAAGAAAAGTGAAAGCCAGTGAAGCTCTTTCAACAGAGGTTTTACATGGAAAAACCTACAGTGGGGGCCCCCTCTACTGTGCTTGCTGCTGCATTCTAGATCATTTGAAGCTACTGGTTGGTCTTCAAGGACAGCCCCATATAGAGTGCATTGCAGTAATCTAGATATTCTCTTTTGTTTACACTCTCCATTACATCCTTTTTATGTTGTAAACTGCCTAGAATAGCCCCATGGCAAGATAGGTGGCAAATAAATTTAACAAAAACAAACAAACATGAAATTATGGAAACAGTTTAACCAGATTGTTCAGGCTTGCCAATATATATCCACTGATTTCAAGATATCCATGTTGATAGAAAGTTTGATTGTTTGATAAATGAGGAAATGCATCTCACCATGCTCTGCATACCTAATGAATAATATATAAACTGAATTTGGTTTAAAAGTTTAACAGCCCAATTGCATTAGAGTCTGTCTATAGTAGTTCACTATTTCCATAATAGTGCATCAACCCGATGCCTGTGGAAAAGTTATAGCCATGGAGCAAAGACTGGTAATCTTGAGAGAATCTTACAAATTTGGAATTGTATGTTTATTCTTGGAAAAGTATCTCCAACCGAATTTATTCAATATTTCTGAGTAGACATGTATAGAATTAATATTACTGAAAGTATAAACGTTTTTAATGAGTGGCAGAGTTCACCTTCTGAACTTTATTAGAGTCGCTGCGACTTTTTCCATAAACAGGTCTTCTACTGTAATTGCATTTAGAAAATTGGTAATTATTATTGCCACTATTTGCAGATTTATGTGGTCATATTAGACCACTGGAATATAGATGACACAGCGGCATTTTCCAGTGCAGTACTTTTTGTGATGAACAATGCCTCCTGCCCTATGCAATTATGTGGTTGTATTTTCAATTATCTTTCTTCCATGATTTTGTGACCAATAGTGTGAAAAGAAAAAGGGAGCAGCATATGTATCCTGACAGAGTGTGTATGATTACATTTGTTTTAATGTTTTCATTACCACAATTAACTAGTTGGACTTTTTATGTGGCATTTGTTTGTTTGTTTGACAAGATGCTTTCTACACACCTTTTGCTGCTGAACTGAGCTGGCTTTTTTCTTTCTGTTAAGTTCAGCAAACTGTTGCTTGCTCTTGCTATCCCCAGTGGTCTGGTAGTGAAGTCCCTTGGTGATGATGCTCTTGAATCAGAAAGCATACAGCCTATTTCATTAAACTTTCCTAATAGGTGATTCCAGGCCCTGTCCTACACATTTCTTCGAGGCAGGTGAGCAGGTGGGCTTCAGAATTGCATGAACAAATCAGTGAATTTTGATTGTTTTGCATAGTGTGATTCATAAATCATCTCTTACTGCAACCCATTAACAGTAATAAAGGAACAGACACCTCATTGAATTTTTTTTTTACTGTTTCCAGAGAAAACAGACTGCTTCTTAATAGAAGAAATATGACCCCATGTATTTGTTTGGGCAACAAATCCCATAAAACACCAGTGTCATGGTGCTGGAGCTTTTAAAATTATAGTACAAAATTGTGGGCTAGGTTCTCCATCAAGCCTTTGCCACTATTTGTCAGGTTGATTCTTTCTACAAGTATTTCATTTTAAATGAAGACTAACATTAACAATTTCATATCACAACTGGGCTGAAACCTCACTATGGGTCTGAGCTCTATTTAAAAGAAGCATTGAAAACCCAATAATACTTACATTGTCGCATACAATACTTAAATTTGGTCTTAGTTTTCCATATGCCATTTTAGCATAGTGGGATCCATGAATGTTAAAATGATGCCATGTAGAGTCAATTTCCTTTTCAAAATCAAAGAAATCTACAGTATTTTTTAGAAAGTGTATATATGGCTATTTATAGTAAAATATTTTCTGGCAAATAGTAGGCTTTTATGCAATATTACTCTTTTTTATCCTTTATGTTCATAATAGAACATACAGTAATTATGTTCTAACTACATTTTAGTTTTAATTATATGTTTATTTTCTGTAATGCACGGAATATTGCATGTGCTTCCAAAATAGCATTACCCAAGGATAACAATTATGCAATTGTTTATGCAAGTTTATTATAATTTAAGTGTGCCAAATACAGAAAGCAAACTGAGAGACCCATTACCATAGTTCTTAAGGATTCTTTTAAACTGGCAAAAACTGGAACTTTGAATCTGTCTTATCATTCACAAATCAGAAGCAGATCTTTAGGCAAAAGTAAAGTATTCAAAGTGTTTCCACTTTAAATTGGGCAGCCTTTAGAAAGATTTTCATAATTTTGTACAGTGGTAAGTACAGATTTCCCAAATCCAATAACATTTTTTTTCCTTTTAGATGTGTGCAATTAGAAGCATGACTAGATTAGCACTTAAAACCCTTCTTAGAACTCAGAAAAATAAAGTGAGTTGAGGTCTTAAACTAAATTCTTTTGGATTTCTTTTGAATTAATATTAGAAGATGCCTTGCATATCATAAATGTCTGCTTTCATTTGGAAAGATATGTAGAGTATTGCACCTGATTGTACAATTTCTAGTAAATTTTTGTAGCACACTTTAAATTGTTGAAGGATGTCCTGTTTCTTCTATTTTTAACATGTTATTCGGTAATTCTAACTAACCAGATTGATGTGAAGTATATTTTAATTAGATAAGAAGCAGAAGAAGTAAACCACCAAGACTAACAAATCAAATGATAATGTGTGGTGGTTTTTAAAAAAATAATTGATGCATGCATGTAATTAGGTTACAAATAAACACAAGATAGTAGCTTATGTAATCAGGCTAAAATTCATGGAACATTGCTTGATGTTTATAAATTTCTGCAGTCTGTACAAAATATATAATGCAATAAACTAGGCAGGTTTTTTTCTCCTGCTCTAAGATCTGAGAATCAAAAATATATTCTGTGATTAAACATTCTTAAAATATGAAAGGCATAATGAAAAGCTTATGTTATATTATTCAATTCAAATGCATTTTAGTTACTTAGAAACTTCGTTCCTCGGGAATCAGTTTAACATTTTAGGTTTCTTCTGCTGTTTCTTCATTTCCTTTGGGTTTCTTCGTGCTGTATTTCTGCTACAAACCAACCATTGATTTTATCTTTGTAATTTTCCATTTTAATTTTTTTTTTCCAGAACAAGCAGAAAGGATTGGCTTCAAAAGATGCAGTAAACTCAATCACAGAGGACCTCGTAAAAAGGCAAGATTCTGGAGTGACAGATACAGGACAGTCAATTCAATCTGAAGAAACATCAAATAGGACAAAACAAGCAGAGAGTGAGAATGACCTTCAGCAGGCAGATAATTTCTCTGCAAATCAGATTGACTTAAACATCCCTTTATCTCCAGAGGCTTTAGCTGTTCGCCCACATGGGGATTATAATTTGGTGAATTCTCTGCTCAACCTTACCAAAAGCCCAGTGAGTGTCTATTTATTATAGCAGAATTAATTTTGCATTAAAGAGAGACATCATTTCTCTATCTGGTGGTTGTTTGGCTGCTGAGTAATCATCGTGTCTACAGATCCACTTTAACCAATATTCACAGGAATCCTCACAAATTTGCTCTAATTTGTGGTTTTCAAACTGTGGATCAGAATTTCTAGTAAATTGTAAGCTACTGAGGGCGGGGCATCAGATGTCACACTGAGCAGGCAAAATGCGAACAAGTCTAGGCATTACCCCTGTGCACCTTATTTGAGGGGAGAAGGTCTATTGTACAGCTAAGTCTGAGAATTCCTGTATATGGAAGAAATATAATGATTAAAAGTGGTTTATTCCTTATATAACATTGACATCAACACCAACAAAATCATTAATTTTCTTGGCAGAAGAGTCATTAATTCACAATTTTCTGAAGGGCATACTACAGAGTTAGAGAACCACTATTGTAAGTTCCTTAAGACTTGTTCTGAATGGTGTCCTGTTAGTACCTAATCTGCTAAATAATGCTTTAAATTAACAAGGACTTTTAGAACTTGTTTAAACTATTCCATTTTGTTAGCGATGTTGCCTGCAAATGATAGACGTTCCCACCCTAGAAGTGTGGTGAAACCCACTCACTTTTTTTAAGGTTAGTAAAGCTGCATTGGAGAATGGAAACTTACTTTAAGTTATTCTGTATAAATAGAGTCAATCCTGATTATGATGGTCTGTATGTATAATACATAAATAAGCAAAATTAATCCTATATATACATTCATGCCATATTATGTAATCAGTTCAATCTATTTTACCCACCCCCTAGGTCATGGAAACCATATGATTAGATGTGCTTCAATATAGTAAAATCTGTTGATCTTCCTTCACAGGATGGCCGAATAGCAGTGAAAGCTTGTGAAGGCCTCATGCTTCTAGTGAGTTTGCCTGAACCAGCAGCTGCCAAGTGCTTAACACAGAATATATGTTTATGTGAACTGCTGACAGATAGGCTGGCGTCTCTTTACAAAGCCCTCCCCCAATCAATGGATCCTTTAGATATCGAAACAGTCGAAGGCATTAACTGGGGGTAAGTATTCTGTCTTTGCATGCTTGTATTATTTTTTGGGACACCTTTTGCACATAAAGTGTAAATTGATTTATATTTATAACCTACCTTATACTTGAGATCAGTTAAAATTTAAATGTCTCTCAGTTGGAAAAAGCATCAGCATCAATATAGCAATGAAAATTACCTAAATGTTTAGAACTCTTGCTTATCATTATGCCACAATGGCAGCAAATATTAAATATGTTTAAATTGCTTTCATTTCCTGCACTCTAGTTTGGACTCCTATAACTACAAAGAAGACGCATCTGCTTTCCCCGGCAAAAGAGCTCTGATTTCATTCCTATCCTGGTTTGATTACTGTGATCAACTCATTAAGGAAGCTCACAAGGTTTGTGATACTTGTTTCAGTCATTGCCAAAACAAATTCACAAAGCTATGGTTTGTAAATCATGAAAATGACGTCTTGATATCCTCTATATTTTAGACAACTGCTCTTGCCATGGCAATCTCAGTGAGGGAACGTTTTTTCATTGGTGTGATGGAACCTCAACTAATGCAAACGTGAGTAAAATGAAGGGGGCTTTCCCCCATCCTTTTTATTTTTAACAACGGAAACCATGTTATTCAATTTGTTTTTAAAAATTCTTGTTACGATCAGTTCAGAGATTGGAATTCTTACTTCAACTGCCCTGTTGCATCGTATCGTTCGTCAAGTTTCATCAGATGCCTTAGTTCACGAAATGGTTTACTTCATCCTTGGAGAGCAGCGGGAGCCAGAAAAACTAATGGATGTCAACAGGCATCCATTGCGACATCGCTTAATTGAGCACTGTGATCACATTTCAGATGAGGTAAGAAGTTCAAATATAGCAAGTGCACAGTGCTATTGTGAAACAAATGGTGTTCAAGATGTTTATTAATAGGTTTTAAAGGGTGAACAACATTACAAAATAGTTCATCTTTAGACACCAGATAACTATAAGTAAATATATATTTTAAAAGCTTGAATGAAGATTATACTGCTACACCTTCTAATAGTCTCATTTCTAAGTGGGCAGACCACTCTTGAGGATGAATAATTCAGAGTAATCCATAAAGAACTGAAAAACAAATACTTAAAAGTCTGTATGCAATCTCTAGCATATGTGCTTCCTTTCCTATCTGTTAAATAGAGGATAGTAGCATTTTGGGATGTAGTGCAGAGATGGGTAAGAGGAAATGGAAAATCGTGAAGTAGAAAGCCCTGTCAGCACTTTCAAAGGCTGGGCAAGTCACTGATAGCCTAAAGTGCTCGACTGGTCTAGGAATTAGAAAACTAATACCTCAAGATTTGCCTCAAGATTTGAATGTTACAGGCTAGGAAGCATATAACATTCACTTAAGTGCTACTTTGAACCTGTGGCATGTCTTGTTTCCATTCTCTAAGCAGAATACTATAGAATAGAATATGCATGAGAAAGTTGTGGTCCTTCAATTGTTGCTGAATTGCAGTTTCAGTGATAGCCATACAAACCATACTAATTCAGTACTGGAGAAGGATGACAATTTCCCATCCCTAACCTAGAATAGTTCATTCAGATGGATTTACAAAATAATTTTACAACAGCTTTTCCTAAATTTACACCTGTAATGAGCCACCAGATTAGGAGATTGTAACAATTATACTGTTACGATAACCAAAACTTATTTTCCAAGTATTGATTGCATTAAGTATGTATTTCTATGTTAGTCTCTAGAGCTGTTCTATCAGTGACAAGCATAATATTGAGAACACGTATGAAAAAGGAATTAACTAACCCTTTCCAGTATGTTTTAATGTATTTTTTCCTTTACTTCTACAGATCAGCATAATGACCCTCAGAATGTTTGAACATCTTTTGCAAAAGCCTGATGAACACATTCTTTATAACCTGGTTCTTAGAAATTTAGAAGAGAGAAACTATACAGAATATAAACCACCCTGCCAAGAAGATAAAGACCTGGTAGAAAATGGGCAGATACCAGGAGCAGTGTATGTTTTATTATGTTTTGAATTTCCTCTGAAGTAGCTATAATGTTTCATTATTTTATTTTTATTCTTTAAAAAAAACAAAAACCTAAAATCGTTTTACTTTCAGGTAGGTTAATTTTAATAAGCAAATAATTGAGAACATATATTTAATGTGTTAATGTGTTATTTTAATAGGCCACAAATAGTTAACGAGTAGAAGTAAAATCATGAAAATACTGCTGTTTCATGCAAGAGATATGAATGAAGAATGTACTTCTTTCTACCCATTTAACAGCAACCTTATCTGCAGCAGGATACTCCAAAGACTGTCATTCACGTTTTTGCCATTTATGATTATATTACTGTAATTTACTTTTGAAGACTATTTAAAAACTACAGCTGGTCTAGAATACTGTGGCAGCATTGCTTACTAACCAGTCTTGGCACTGCCATGTTACACCAGAGGTGGGTTGCTCCGGGTTCCGCCTGGTTTGGCCGAACCAGTAGAAGCGGTGGCGGGAGGCTATGCCCAATGCCCAGATGCTTCTTTGCATGCGCAGAAGCAAGAGCGCTTGCGCGCGCACAAGCAAACCAGTAGTAAAACCAAATCCACCACTATGTTACACTATTGCTGCAGGGGTCACCCAGATTGCCAGTGTATTTTATTTTTAAAATTATTTTTATTGAATAATTTTGTTACAAAATAATACATTAAACATAAAGAAAAGTAATAAGAAATTAAGGAATAAAAAGAAAGAAAACAAAGTAAAAAAAGGAGTGGTTTCTAACCTTTTTTTACAGAAGTTATAAATGCATTTATATTTTATCAATCCTAAGGATCCCTTAGAGCAGTGTTTTTCAACCTTTTTTGTGCAAAGGCACACTTTTTTCATGAAAAAAATCACGAGGCACACCACCATTAGAAAATGTTAAAAAAATTTAACTCTGCCTATATTGACTATATATAAAGTGTTTTTCCCACGGCACACCTTACACTATGTCACGGCACACTAGTGTGCCGCGGCACAGTGGTTGAAAAACACTGCCTTAGAGAAGTTCCCTTTTCTTTACCTTTTCTAAACATCAAGCCCATAAATCACAAGTTTTTTCTACTTTGTCTATTTTTCGGGGGGAGGAATCCATAAAATGTTTTCAATCACTAACAAATATAGTTATCGTGAATTTTGCCATCTCTGAAAATTCTGTCATCTTCACCAACCATTTCTCCATTATGGGTATTTCAGAGAATTTCTATCTTTGCACATAATTTGCTTATGTTAGCATTAAGAAAAGTAATCTTCCATAAGGCTTTTCTAATTGTCTGTCCATTAATCCCAAAAAAGATTAATGAAGATCTGCTTTCAGTGGAATGTTAATGTTTAAAATGCTTTTTAAACTATATGTATTTGAACCCAAACTCTTTTAGCTGTTTTACAAGTCTACTAAACTTGATAAAATGACCCTTCATTTTTCCACATCTTCATCATAGAGTTGAAGTACCATATTATTCGGGCAATAAGACGCTCCGGACTATAAGGCACACCTAGCATTTGGGAAGGAAAACAAGAAAAAAATAATCTGCCTCCCAGAAATTTGCCTCCTTACAGCAAACAGCCTAGTCAGCTTCAGCAATCAGCTGATGAGCGGTTGTATCTGCCTCCTTCCAGAATACTACCTATCCGCTGTTCCAGGCTGCAGGGATAGCCCCCACCATTGTTGCCACCACCCATTGCTGCCTCCATTTGCCCCATTTTTGGTCCCCATGCATCCTATTTTCGACCTGCATTCCCTATCTTTGGCCTCCGCACATTCCATTTTCGGCCTGTTCCAGGTGGCGGGAATCGCTGCCGCCTGGAACAGGCCGAAAATGGGTCGCACGGAGGCCAAAAATAGGGCATACGGAGGCCAAAAATGGGGCGTGCAGAGACAGCAATAGGCGGCAGCGATCCTCACAGCCTGGAACAGCTGATAGGCGGTAATCCGGGAAGCAGCTTAACCGCCAATCAGCTGCTTCTACTAAATCACTTGTGCTGAAGTGTTTGCAACAAGGAGCAAATTGCTGGGAGGCAGAGACTGAAGGGTGGGATCTGGTGGCTTCGGCAACATTCATTCAATAAGAGACACAGAAATTTTCACCCACTTTTGGGGGAGGAAGTGTGTCTTATACACCGAAAAATATGGCACCTTTACATATTCTAGACAGTTTTTTGGTGTCATGTACCAATGGTATATCATTTTATAAAAATTATCTTGGAAATTGTAATATAATGTGATTTTCAGTCCTTTCAGCCCACATATTTCCCCATTGGTTTATTTGTGTGTTAAAACCAAAGTTCTTAACTCAATTTACCACATTCCCTTTAACTTCTTTTTCTGTTTCAAATTTCAGTAAAAGCTTACACATTTTATATGTTCACCCTATGCATATAATTCAGTTTAAAATTTCACCTTAAGTTGTTCAGTTCCTAGTGTCCTCTTGTCTACTTTCTCTTAATAGTATGTGTAAAAATAATTGAAAATTAATTTCTCTTTCACTGTTTTTTCTTTCCTATAAAATCCTTCTTGTACTATGACTCACAAAGACATTTTTAGGCATGGCCTTTGTTTGTATCTATTCCATATCTTAATATGACACTTATAATATAATGGTTTTTAAAATCTACATTAACCTAATTTTGATGTACCATTAAAAACCAAACCATCCAAATCTGAGGTCATGCCCTTCTGTTTCTAAAGTTCTTTTATTTTGCACAACACCCACTCATGCAAACTAAACAGCAGGCTATAAAATATAATTTCAAATCAGGAAATCCCAATTCTCCTCATTCTTTTTCATCTTGAATATTTTTACATTTAACTCTTGGGTTTTCCCTTGTTTTATAAATATCTAGATATATAGTATCTTTCTGCAATTGCTTCCATGGTGCATTGGTTGTCAAAGTAGATATTGTTTGAAACAGAAATATCATTCTAGGTAATTAATTCTGAAGTGGTTCATGCTTCAAATATTCTGATGTTGGAATGGCCTATTTCATGATTGTTTTGTGATAGAATGTTTCCATGTCTATTCAAACTATTTTGGAACATGTTTTAAAAGCTGCTCATGAGTTGAAGGCTGTAGCTGAAAGGGGAAAGGAATAGAAATTGTACAGGATGGATGTAATTTTTTTTTCAGATTGCAGACATCAGATTGCAAACTTTGAAAGTTTTCTTTCAAAGAGAAAGCATTAACTTTTATTCTTTCTTTGTTTTGCAACAGAGACCTGGAAGAAGATCCTTTGTTTACAGATCTTTCTCCTGATACTATATTATCAAATCAAGAATGGATTAGCACTTCACCACCTACAACTCCCGATCATCCAAAAACTGATGGGAAGACTGAAGTTCATAAAATTGTAAATAGGTGTGTTAAACTTTCTAATGTTTGTTCTTAGATTAGTAATACTGTAACACTTGCTTTAGGTTTCTGCAATAAATGCCATAAAAATGACTGGTATAGTATATATTTTATTAATCGTTTATTATATATGAACTTCCAGGAATAAATGTGACATGCACAGCACTTATTTGTCCATTTTTTTCACATAAGAATGATGCTGTTTTTCATAGTAGGCTGGATTTGAATCTGAATCTTCCTACTCCTACAAATGATCTAACTTCTATATCACATTATTCTGCTAAATGAAAAGTTTACTATATGGTGGAGCTAAAGGTTTAAAGGAGAGAAGATTGATTACTTTTTCTGATGAACATTGAAGCCATCATGTGACAATATGGGTTAGAGTTAGAGGTCTTGGGCTGTGTGTGTGTGTGTGTTTGTGTCTGTGTCTTTGTGTGTTCACTGACCCCGAGAGAAAATCAGAAGATAGTATTTGCAAAGTAGACAAAATGGTAAGTACAAACTAGTAGATAGCTTTGAATATAATGTATCAGTCAGAAAGGCTTGACTGATCTTCATTCCTGAGCTGGATTCCTGAAATCTTTAATTTCATATTTAAAGCATATATTACTCAAAAATCACACATTTAGTTATAATATATGGGCTTTGATTATGAATATTCACTCTTCAACCACTGCAATAAGAAAAATAATGCAAATATTACAAATAGCTTCTTAAGAGTGCAGAATTACAATAGAAATGTAATAAGGAAATCCTCAGAGATATGCCATTAGATGGTAATGCTTATTCCTTCAATTCCTTTTTGCATAATTTGTTGTCATCCCAATGGACAGTAAGATCTCAGCCTTGATGGGATGTGCATCAGCATCAGAGGATTTTGCCAACTATTTCCAAGGAAGAGACTGCCTAATCCTGGCCCGGGGTGGTGGTGGGAGAGAGGATGGTTGAACGTAACCAACCCTAGAATCTATCAGGATATATCTGATACCTTAGAAGGTTACAGCTTTAGTTTGGCAAGATTCTATTAGTCTA
The DNA here is from genome assembly GCF_051295495.1 of Thamnophis sirtalis. Lineage (NCBI taxonomy): Eukaryota > Metazoa > Chordata > Lepidosauria > Squamata > Natricidae > Thamnophis > Thamnophis sirtalis. Next base: position 56,815,998 of record NW_028261391.1, read on the forward strand.
AGCAAATGAAGGATTGTACCTCATTGAATCTCACTGTCTTATCTTGAGCTTGATTCTAAAACAGCCAGAATGTTTGGTTGATTTTTTTTTTGTTTCTACTAAACCCAAACATCCATTTTCCTAAAGTAATTATTTTATTCATTCAACTATAGATTTCATTATCATTTGTAACTATTACACAATGATATTATCCATAATTTTATAAAGAAGTCCTTAATATATTAATGCAGGTTTTGTAAGTGCTATATTTATATAATTAGCCTGGTATTTCAAGTGAAAAATTAATAAACATAAAGGAAAAATGCACAAATACATTAAATTGATCTTTTTAACATTCTTTACACCAAAGGAAAAGGACAGACTTAATAATTTGAGCATATGTGTACCTAAAATAGCATGTATCAGTATGTGAATGAAATGCTCTTTTGATCAAAGCATGATACCATTTTTTTTACATTTATATTTGGTTTTGCTTTCTAATGACATTTAAATTGATGGACAGAAAGCAAATAAATGGTGTGCTAACTGAAATAACAAGGAGTGGGTTAAACGTGGTTTTTCAGTAGTTCAGAATTTTTATAATCAGGTTGAATGAAAGGCCTCAACAGATTTCTTTGTTTTCTGTTCCACAGCAATTCATGTAACTAGCATAAGTTAAATAGTATTTGAGTTGCTCAGTGTTGTAAAGGCATAGAAAGGATTTGTTTTATGTATCTTTGTTTCATATATCTCTGCAGTTTTCTCTGTCTTGTACCGGATGAAGCCAAATCTTCCTACCATGTGGAAGGAACAGGTTATGATACCTACCTCAGAGATGCCCATCGACAGGTAAGTAAAGACAGGAAATGCTATTTTTATATAATATGATGGTTTCAGACAAGAGAGAGGTAGAACCCAGCTTTACCTGGTTACATAATTATGTGACAGTTTACTTCATTATTTTTTTAAAAACCTGGAACCACATAATAGTTAATTTCATTCTTTATTTTATCTGCCAAGCAATTTTATAGTATTTTAACATACACCATGTCCATTTACTACTCAAATACAGCTTCAATTCAGACTGCTTGATAGATAAAATAAAGAATGAAATATACTGTTATGTGTTTTGAAATTTTCAAATAGCCTCAGATTAGTACCTTAATTTTTCTTCATAAGTGATATTTGCAGTGTAGTATTTTTAGTTGTGAAGAAAACAGCACTTATCAATTAAATTCACAGTGTTTTTTACAATATTCTATGAAGGATACTATAATGCAGATAGATAGACAGACTTGCATATTGCTATTTTAGGATTTATTTAAAATGATCTTTAAAAAGTAGTTGATTATTCATGAGTTTCTTGTAGTTACTATTTTTTCTTTAATTTATTAATTAGTAATCACATGTTTCCTTCTTCAGTTTCGGGATTATTGTTCCATATGCTTACGATGGGAATGGCCAGGATCTCCTAAATCTCTGGAAAAGTGCAATTTAGAAGCTGCATTCTTTGAGGGACATTTCTTGAAAGTTCTCTTTGATAGAATGGGAAAAATTCTGGATCAGGTAGATCTACATTTTGTGCTGCTTTATTTTGTGATATAGCTGTTTTTTAGGCACAACGTAACTAATGGTGGTGAAATTAGTACAGTTGCACCGTAGAAAGTGATTTTTTTATATCTGACAATTGTTGAATGTTCATAAACTCAGATTTAAAGAGTTTATCTCTCCCTCAAATAGAAGAGGTAAAAAACATGGAATCGTAACAGGTTAAAAGGAGAGGACAGTATAAATTGTTAGTATGCTAGATTTTACTAAATTAAGGGAGGCTAGCTGCATTTTTAAGCTAAAATGCTAAGCTAAATCAGAAGGAAATGTTCCTAAGCACCCATTTGAGATTAAAATGAAAAACTTGATTTAACTATAACAATGTCTGTGAACATTTACTTACAATTGAATGCAATTCTATTGACATATGACAACTTTATGCAGTTTTTACTAATGTTATAAAGTAGAATTCCCAATGTTTCCGGCTTTGCAACTGGCAGCAGAGAGAGAAGGGATAGTTACACACAAGTGGCTGGCAAGCGCATTTGCCACTCACTTAAATAGAATGCATGCACACTTGTCTGTTGTTCACACAAGTGAAGCTGCGCATGCATACTTGCTGGTCGTTTCCGCAATCTGGTTGCAAATCACTCACGGCCCACTAGTGGGCCACAGCCCACAGATTGGGGACCCCTGTTATAAAGCAGGCCATGGTAGTTTCCTGCAGATGCAGGTTCTGTTTTCCAGATCCATAAATGCCATTTCAGTGTTCTGACACAACATTGTATATGGCTGTTGATCCATTAGTATTGACCTCTTGAATATTTGATATTTTTTATTTTTATTTTTTCTGATTCTCTTTTACACAGAAACTGAAATTCTGTATCTACAACTTCCAAATTACATGATTTTGCAGAACTTTGCAAAAACTGATTTATTTCTTAAGTGCAAGATGGCTCCTGACTACAGATTTAACCCACATGTTCCATACATGTTCTCTTGTTCTCATACCCAACATCTCCTTGATTCTTATCCCAATATGTTGATATCAATAGTATTTTTGCTAATCAAAACAAGTTTTCAGTTTTTTTATGTAAGTAAAATGTCTCATAAGGCTCCAAGCAATCTGTGTGTAGCCACCTAGTCTGAAAATTTCTTGCTTTCTGTATTTTCAGGATTGAATCTCTCTTACTGTTCTATAACAACTGTGGAACAAAGGATAAAGTGGACATTTTGCTGATACAAAAAAAATCCATTATAGTAATTATAGATCAATTACTATCTGTAAACACATTTTTGGGTTGCTAATATAGTAACATTGGAATATGAATGTTCTCTTGAGCCATGGACAGGAGATGGCATGCTAACAAACAAATGAATTGTTTTACATTAGGAAAATTGTTTTGTTCCATCAGTCCAATTTTTGAGAGCTTCACCTAATAATAATTTCCCTCACTTTTGCTAAAATATATTCAAGGACCAGAACTAGAGACAGAAAGAAAATACAGATTCTTTGTGCTGCACTCAGCCTGCTATTAGCATTCAAGAGCAGCCATAAGAATCCCTCAATCGCCTCAGATGATCATCAGTATAGATGACAGTCGACTGGTGTATTGAATAGGACATATAGAAACCGTCTCTCCTGCATAGTCTAAACAGTAATAATTGATCTATTGTATACCTTCTATCCTTTTTATGCCTATAGTTTGATAGCTTTAAACCAATTATTGCCCTAAAGAAATAAAACAGAAATCTCAGCCATTGGCTTTCTTTGAGTAATATAATGGCTTTTTTTGTCAAGACAATAAAAGCCATGTGCTTGCATGGGTGATAAAATTACTCATTGTAGATATTGTATATGGATAAAAGCAGAGCTAGTAATTTTTTGCTGAAATTCAGGCATCTGAGACAATGAACGTGTATATTGAAGAAATGTCTTCTTTTCTTTTTACCCCACAGCCATATGATGTCAATCTACAAGTCACATCTGTATTGTCCAAGCTTTCTTTGTTTCCACATCCACATATTCATGAATACCTTTTGGATCCCTATGTAAATCTGGCTTCTGGCTGCCGTTCTCTTTTTTCAGTAATTGTTAGGGTAAGTATGCCATCTGATCAGTCCCACAGTAGTGCATATGTGAATGGTTTTGCTGCTGAGCAATTGGAAATGGAAGGCAGCTGTTATTCTTGTTAATGTCCATCATTTGTCATTTCATCAGATGGACCAGAGTGGGAATTTGATAGGGTTCCCGGGGATCCATCTGAATTGCATGAAGCCCACATATGGCCATATGTACAGTACTTTAGAAAGTTGAATTTTGATACTTTAACACAAAATTCAGATCCATATACACTGATTCTTTGCTTCATTTTGTTCAACATTTTTGTGGATGATATGCAGGTTGTTGGGGATCTCATGGTACGTATTCAGCGCATACCTGATTTCACACCTAAACTCCTATTGGTCAGGAAACGTCTTCTTGGGTTAGAACCTGAAGGGCCTATGTAAGTATATTAATTGTCAGTCAAATACAGATTCTTTCCTACTGATGTTGTATGGCTTTTTAAATCTATTCCTTGTCTTCACTTTACAGTGTTGACCACATGACATTACTTGAAGGTGTGATAGTATTAGAAGAATTTTGTAAAGAACTGGCTGCAATTGCGTTTGTGAAATACCACTCTTCATCAGCACCATGAGCAGCAATCACAAACTTCACGGTTATGTAGTGTTTCGGTGAGAAATGGCTAATAAATTTTCCCAGGCAAGAAAGCAAAAAAGCAAAACATTGGCATATATTTGGAAAGTTTACATGGGACACATTCAAATTGCAAAAGCGCTTTCATTCATTGTTAGTGGCAACTTGGAAATGCAAAACAGACATCGTATCATCAATTCAACCGAAGGGACTATAGCTAAAAAAGTTCAGCTTCAGAAGTTATATAGATTGAACTTTAATTAAAATATTTTCTTTTAATAATTTACTGGGAAGTAGGAATTTTTAAATATATAAATATATACACATATTAGGCTTCATAGGCTTTAAATAATAGTTTTTGTGTCATAGCTAAGGTGTGTTTTATCCCTTTATATAAAAACCAGTAAGTGATTAAAGTGTTTTAAAATATTTCAGGCAATTGGAGAAAAAAAAACGTAAGAAGTTTCAGACTTTATAAACATGACCTTTTTTCCCCTGTTATCTTTCACATTTGTTCAATACTTTCTCCTTATTGATGCCAAGTTTAGTACAGGTTTTATTTGAATACTTATTCATTATCTCTTGTTATGCTACATACTATTTTTATATGATTGTTTGACTGAGAGATATTTTGTGCCTATTTATTGTTGAAAATTCACAGGTTTTGTGCTGTTAAATTACTTTATTATCCAGCTAATTTGAAAGGCTTATCATCTACCACAAGGGATAATTTATAAGTTATTTTACTCGAGTCCTTGCAGGCTGTTACAAATGAATTGACTTCTGGGTGTGATGTTAATGTTTGCAGAAATTCATTGCAAGTCAGAGAGAGTAAAGAGCTCTTTATTTTGGCACGCCAAATAATCTAGAGTAGATGGGACACCCAAGTGGTCCTATTATTCATCTCTTCTGATCTTCCATGGATTGAAAAATCAGAATAAGACCTTTATAATATTTTATTGGTTTTTATCTTCATGTAAAAGAGTTGGGATTGATAGACTCATTACATGGTCCCTTTATATCACTTTTCCTTTATTTGTTACACCATTATTACAACAAAGTCAAATTTAATCCAAAATTTTCTTTTTTAAGTCTTCAGCATTTAATGTAATTTTAAAGTTCTTCCTTCATAATAATTTCCTTACATGTTTGCTAATTATTTCAGATATTGTTTGGATTGATATAAATTTGGGGTGGGGGAGGAGGGAATAGAACTATGATTTGTATTTTAAGAAAGAAAACCAATACCTGCCAGGGTATAGGTTGCAGAAATTTGCCAGGGACTAACACTGATAGAGAACAGTGTAACTTCATACTTAAATAACTTAAATATAGACATTTACACTGTGATAATTAAAATCATGTTAAAATTTGTCTAATAGGACTTCCTCTTCACATTCAGAGAGGTATGTTTTTCTTCATGAATTTGGCTGTTGAATTTGGCTAGAAAAAGATAGACTCAGGAAATAATTTTATGGAAATCTATCTATGAAGCTTTTAAAACTTATACAGGTATAAGTAATTTAGTCAGATTGTTATTTTAAGTCTTTTAAATATACTGGAACTTGAGTAAATGCATGCAAATTAGTCCCACTCTTAAATTTTGGGTAATGTTCTTCAGTCTTAGGGACATATTGCCATTTAAATGCTTTAGCCATTTTGTGCATTGTTGGCATTGTCCATGTTGTCCAAATAAATCATTCTGGAGTACACAGAAATCAAAGTGCCCCAGACTAAGAAGAAAGGAAGTCTTGTTTCCTATTAGAAAGGTTATAGAAAATATCTAATATTAAAATTCATGTCTTCTAATGCATTACAATTAATGCCTGAATTGTGCCTGAATTAAGGAAATCCATTAAGTATAAATGTGTTCATTTTGCCAGTAAATTCCTGAAATATTAAAGAACCAAGATTTTCATGTACTCTCCTACTGTTAAGGATTTCTTTGCCACAATATGCATTTCAAAGCTAAAGAAAGCTCTCTGCATTCTCTATTTAGTGAGTTGTTTTTATGTATCCTCAAATTTTTAGAAAAACATTTTATTTTTATAAAACTGAATTTTCCTTCCAAAATTGAGCTCTTTTAATCTTTTAAATGTTTTGATTTCCATGCACTTTTTTTTAAAAAAAAGGCTAATTATTTTCTTCCTTGAATTGTTTGAATTATGTTTATCATAACAACCCTCAGCCTGAAGAGAGAGTGTTTGTTGTGTGTTTCCATACACTTGTATGTGGCTATTTATTATTCATACAGATAAATATACAATAAGTTCTACAGTTTTACCACTAGGGTTAAAGAGGTTAGAGGTATCTATTTGGTACTTATTGCCATTACAGATAAAACATTGTTTATATACGTGAATGGATGAAGAAATCTGGAATTGTATGATTCAAAATTTAATTTTTATCCTAGATGCACAGTTATGTAAATAAATGAAACTTTCATTTTTCTGTTATTAATTGTATCAATGTTAGTTTAGTTTCTGATGTTGGATATGTAATAACATGAGAGAATGAGTGTGATAGCTGTTTCTTTTAAGCTATTATTATAGGTATATTGGTGTAGTAGATCATATCTTTTCTTTGTAGCATTCTTATACTATGTTCATTGGTGCAATTTCAGAATTGTGATGCAAGATACAACTTCAGGCTGGTTGTACATTACCTGTTTACATATGTATATTTGTATATTAATAGACGCCTAAACCCTAGTATTTGCTTACAGTATTACCAAGACGAAGATCCCAATATTGTACAATCATCATGGTATTTCTTTAAAAATGAATGGAAGCTTTCATTCAGGAGTTGCTGAATCTCTTTTAAGTCATAAACTAACATCCTCATGTAACTTATTTGACACAAACAATGCAAATACTATATTTTCATTAATCTCTCAGTATGAAAAGAGATTTGAATTACTATTAGCAGCATAGCTGTGATTAAAAAACCATATGCCATGTTGCTTACTGCTATGAAAACTTCTATTTATCCACCCATGAGTTGAGTTCAACCACCCTCCTCTTTACATCAAATGTAAAGTGTTCATCAAGCCCTTCCTACTGGCCTGTCTAGTCTGATGATACTGTTTTCCAAAGTTTAATAGATTCCCGAGGAACTGTTGGAATTACCACGTTATAGAACAATTATAACTAATGTCAGACGATTTAGTTGAAAGATTTTTATGTTTGAAAATGTGCATGAAGGATTCAAAAGGGATATTCATAAAAATAAAAAAAAGTAATTTAAACAAGTGACTGCTTATTTTTGAAGAAGTCTAAGCGTTTCTCTCTTTGTATGGAGAAAGGACAGCCAGAAGTAAAAAGATGATATTTTTTTCATACCTTTGGTTTTGTCTGTCCAGCCTCTCACTTCAGAAACTTTCAGGGCCCTGAAACATGGTGACTCTCCAGATATTGATGGCACCCCTGGTTAGCCTTATTCCCTTCCATGGTTTTCTGAATAAGTATAAGAGAACAAAATGTTGATTTATCTTGTTATTTACTTTTTAGCTTCTGTGGAAATAAAGCAGCCATGAAGTATAGATTTTTGACAATCTCAGAAGTTCATAGATTGAATATTCCAGAAAAACAAATTAATAATTGACCTTCTGTACTCTCTTCTATAATTTTTCTTCATATAGCACAATTTCTCCCTTTTCAAAATATTTTACTAAGATTCTATACAACCCAGTTCTACAAAATGTTCATTTTATGAATGGTTGCATAAGCCTTTGTGTTGTAACCTACTGAGTTCTGTGATGTAATGTACTGCCCAGATGGCTGAGGTGTAACATCCCGGGCTTTAGTTTGGCTCCGAAGTTGCGGTCTGGCCATGTGTTCATGGCGTGTGTCAGTTTGTTTTGTGTGGGGATCGGAGCAGGGTGCAGCAGTTGGTGATGCCACCGTGGTTTGGCTTCTGGATGGTGATTGCATTTTGTCTATGGGATGGGTTTGGTTTGAGTCTAGTGAGGGTGATTGGTGGTTGCATCCTGTGTTGTTCTGGGTCCGGAACTTAGGAGGTTACAACACAAAGGCTCAGGATGTTACAATGCAGCCAACCCCCAGGAGGTTGCAGCACAGGACTAAGGATATCACTACAATAGAGCTCAGGAGGTCATCACACAGCCCATTACCCAGGTCATTACAACAAAAAAGAACAATAGGCACAAAGCCAATACCTCAGCCACACAGGTTGTTACGAAACAGCTGACTAATCTGCAAACATCAACTCCATCAAGTAATCAAGATGTTACAACACAGCCAACCAATCTGCCTGCAGCAACAGAGCCAGCACTCCACACACACACACCAGTATTTATAGAGGGACAGCAGCTCCAATCACGCTTTGCTTGCACAGGCACGAGGCTGAAGACACCAGCCTGAGGATGACGAGTGGGACCTCGTCGAAATGTCACCAAGATACTCTCAATCTTACACCGGAAAAGATCTGAATATACCAAAACCTGCATATCTGTACCCGTGAAATCTACGATATATATATATATATATACAACTCTATTTACCCAACCAATTTGACCAGATACATCTATTACATAAAAAAATATGTTTACCAAATAAAGCCAAACAATATATTATTGTACTTCACTCCTAGAAACTCCACAATGGCTTCTGATCTACCATAAACCACCACATTCGTTACCCTGGTCCATTCAAGATCAAATGTCCATGACTGACTGTTAATGATAAAGATTTTCCTTAAAATGTTTATTTTAACTCAAGGTCTTTACCAAGAATTGGATTTCATTTCCCCAAATCATAGGTCTCGGTTCACGGCATTTGTTATTCAAAAAAAAAAAAAAAAACCCAAAACTAGTTGGATATAAGAAATCCATTCCCCAATATTTATTTTTCTTAAGAAGGTCCAGTTCATCTTTCATCAATTCTGTTAACTCTTTAAGTCTTTAGAATCTACATTCCTTTCAGTCTTCTACCAACAAGCCTGCAGTTTTCAACCCAAATGTCTCCTTCAAATCTACAAGCAATAAATTAAATTCCAGTCGATCCAATTATAAGTCTGGAAGTTGAACATTTGTGGAAAAAGAAATCTGCTGCTATACCTATCATGATGGTACCTCAGAGCAATACCTAAAAGGCTGTTAAGTATCTGGAAATATTAAAATTATCAGATCTGAACATCCTAATTTGACCCCCCAAAATTCATCACCCTACTTGGAACTGCCTATACAGTATTCTTAGATGCTATCTTAATAATTCTTAAATCCTTAGTTAGGACTTAAATTATTAAGCAGTCTGAGATTGTGAATCTAACTGTATATTACCCAAGCTGCCTTGGGCGAAATAGCTTTTCTCTCTGCAGTTATGTCTTCCAAATGGAATGACAAGTAATATGAAGTCATTAAGTGGATACTTATTACTCTATACTCTTAGTTTTCCATTAACATGTCTTTAACAAATTAATTGCTATTCAGAATAATTTCTTTCTGCAGTTGGGATTCATTACCAACATTTTAAAGACCAAACCATAGAATACAAACATCTGTAAAAAACAAACACTGTAATATTTATTGCTGGCATTGTGTTTATATATTTTGTAATGAAGTTTCCTTCAATATAGAAGAAAAGTCTGTAATAGCTTAAAATACTGACTAATGCTTTTAATACTTCAGTAGCAATATTCTTTATGGACCAGTATTAATACTTACATAGAAATGACATAATTTCATAAATCAGTCTTGCGAATGCTGATGGAAAAGAATGATTCCTACTGTATAATTGCCCTGTAACAACTTCAGTATTCTAGTTCTATATTTAATGCATTCAATTTAAGAGCTGTAAGCTAAAAGCAAAAACTATGCCTCAGAAAAGCCATTGGGAATAATATCAGAATAGGAATACTGTTTTCGTGTCTAGTTTGTAATTGTGCATGATGGATTTGTGAAGGGAGAAGTTCTGCTGCTGACTATCTCCTTTTTGTTTTTTCCAAGTAAATGCCAACAATCTAATACTGCAAGTTGATCTTACTCTAAATAATTGAACAAGCACTGTTGCTACTTGGACAGTTTTCAAATGCTACTGCCAAATGTTTACTCCTTTTAGCTTGTGAGATTCACCCCACCCCACCCCAGTATTCATCTAACAATACCATGAATCATTATTAGCAAATGATCCATTTTCCCAATTGGTGTTTTGGATCAGTCAACTTTGGTTTTTTCTCTGAGGGTTTGTTGGCAAAAAGGCTTTTTTTGTGTATATAAGTGAAACATGTAAAACATTATGAGACGCTAGAAGAGTACTTGCTCTTTTGGTGAGGTCTTGATTTGATCCCATACCATTTTGTAAGCTTTGTCCTTAAGCAATCAATTACCCTTGAATCTAGAGACTTATCAGACATTCTTTTTCTGACATTTCTTGCTGTAATCATCACTTTGCTGAAAATCTCAGCCAATATTGATTTGGCTCTTATGAGCCTAGCATTACAGTTGCTATATTCTGGCACTAATACATGCTAGAAATATAAAACCATTCAAAATCTTTATATCCACTATCCTGAAATCCAGAGAACATGGGCCCCATCAAAAGGTTGCAAAATATCATACGTGTAAGGAATAAAATAGAAGGAAGGAATAGTTGAATAAAAGTGTACTTTCAACAAATAGTGAAGATTTCAGAGTGTAATTCTAAAGAACTGCCTTTTTTTAAAGCCAGAAATCATGAATATAAAATAATTTATTTGGGGGAGAGAATAAAAAGGGAAGGAAAAGTTAGGTATATGTAAATGCACACTGAGATCTGCTGATAATTAAAATTAATTCAATTATATACTTAAGAATCTTGAGTTCAGAACATCTTGTGAAGTTTCTGTGGATTCTGTAGAAAATAATGTATTTGGACTTGTCATTTGACTTTGTCAGGCACCTCTCCAAGATGCTTCCTAGGATCTAAAATACTAAAATATTGTTGCATCTGTTCAAGAAATCTGATTTCCAACAGAAGGTGTTGCTATTCACGGTAAACAAGGAACTAAAATATTAATTCAAGCTTATACTTAAAAGTATTTTAAGTATAAAATACTTAGTATTTTGACAGTATTTTATTAGAAATATGCCTATTTTGATGGAAAATATTGAATTACCCCATTTTAGCCAAGTATTCTTGGCAAATTCAGCTGAAGTGATTGGTTTATAGTGTTTCTGGGGGTTCGGGAAGGCAAAAACGCAACGCATAAAGGCCAAAAACTATTTTTCTTGTTTTCCTCCTGTAAATTTAGGTATGTCTTATAGTCTGAAAAATACCAAGGAATTAATATGATAAGCTATGCTGAGAGATGGTTGATTGTCTCAGGGTTTGTTGGACAAATGTGATTTCTGGATCTCTGTAGCTAGAAAGGCTAACCTTTTGTTGTATATAGCTTTCACAGAGAATAAACATGTTTTTGTCTCAGCATCCACATTTTCACAGGGAAAAGCTTGGGGAAAGAAAATTTGAGACCTTTTAAGATGAAGAGCAAAACTGGTCATTCCACTCTACTACACTGACTTTCTATTTTCAGACGGTGTATAATTCAACTTACTAATGTTGATCTGTCATTTTCATTATGAAACAGATCAAAATGTAGTAATTTTCAGTATTAAAGACCTGCAATAAACATAACGCAGGAGCTCAAGTCTTAGATAATGATAATTTTCTCTTGAAATGATATGCTATCCATATATCTGATTTATTCCCTTATGACTACTATCTTATTGAATCAATGTATTTCAAGTATGCTAGGACTTAGAGTTATGTGTTTGTCATAGCAGTGGAAGGAAACAAATGGCTACAAGTCAGGTGAGAGAACTTGCACTTGGAACTGTTTCTAAGGCTTTGTATAAGCAGCTGAGATTAATAGCCGGGGCAACTGATCAGTGTATATAATAATTTTAAGATGTGTAATGAAACTGTGCCAATACAAGTGATGGGTGAAGAAGATCAGGCAAATTGTTCAGAAAATAGTGACACCTCTTTGTTCAGAGTGATGCATTGCCTCTAAAAATCATTCCTTTCTTGCTTGTAAATGCAAGATAGAAACCGTGACTTGGAATGTTATTTGTGAATATTACCCTCCAGTGTCATATTAAGTAAAATAGTTGTCTATAAAATAGATTATGCTCAAGCAAGTTGTCTCTTCCATAATCTTCCCTAAGTGCCAGTCAATACAAGTAATCCTTGGCTTACGATGGGAATTGGGAACAGGAAATCCATCACTAAATGGCAGTCCTGGTTACTGTTGTTAAACAAGGACCACACATGCCATTACGTGAAAATCATGACTTCCAACTTCCTGCCAGCTTCTCTACTGACTTTATTTGTAGGAAGTTGGTAAATATCATCAAAAATCACAAACATGTGACTGTAGGAATGCTGCAATAACAGCAAGTCCCCCTTGTTCAATGCTGTTGCAAATTTGAATGATCAAATGAATTATTGTAACTTGAAGACAGGTAAGTGTTTCTGTCAAAGGAGAGATGGAGATGAAACAACAGGAAAACTCACTACAACTACCCATGAGCAGAAGGAAGAAAAAGCATCTGATATGCCAGGATTTAAGGACAAAAATGGAAAAACTGTAACATAGGTTTCAAGAAGTGAACTAAATGTTACCCAGTGGCATTACATACACATACTATAACTTCCCAATTCTCCAAAGTTGGTGGAGACAGCAGCCATGCACGGGTTAACTTAGCCAGTAACCAATCGACTGAGTCTACCAAAGTGATGTCATAGTGTCTGGGAAGTGTCCTCCCGCTTTTTAAGACTCAGTCGATTGGGCTGTGCTGATTGCTCTCTCTGCATCTACAAATTAGAAAAAAATTGTTAAATTGGCTATTTTTAAATTAAATTACCCTTTTTCACTTCCACTGCCTATAATTAGTATCCACAAGGCAGGGGATCTTTATTCGGCATTTCTGGCTCCTCCTGGGGCTCTGGGCTTTGCAGCCTCTCAAGGCTCAGGGAAAACAGAGCCACGAGACGCTTCGTTCTTACTCAGTGCTCCTCTTGCAGCGTCGCTGCTGGGCACTGGCCATTGGATGCTACGGCCCTTCAGGCAGCTTTTTCTAGCCTTCCGGATTAGGGACCAGCCTTCTCTGTGATTGCTGCTGCCACTACAGCTGTCTCCATCACCATCACATCCGCCTTCGCCACCGCACTCACCGCCGACACCGCAGCATCGGGGACTCTGCCTCTTCGCCTCCGCAGCTTCTTCTGCGGCTTCCCTGGCCATGCTGCCTTCTGGCCCATAGGCTATCTGCCTCAGTGGCCATTTTGAATTGGCAGGAACAATCCAGTGGCCATTTTGAGTATCGCAGTGAGTACTGGCCATGTCTGACGCACCAGATCAAGGTCCGCAGGCCTCTAGTCCTCCGGCAGGTCCTCTCCCAGCCAGGGCTCCCAAGCTCAGAGCCACCGATGGGGTCTCCGTCCAACCATTGCCCAAGACTCCCAGGCCTGACTGCAGGCCTATCTCAGGTACCCCTACGGAGGAAGGGGACAAAGTTCAACAGCCCCCCCCCCAGAAATCCACGAGTAAGACCAAACATGCTGAACCCTACCCATTCCAGGCCCAAAGGCTAGTTGATGTTTGTTTGTTTGTTTGTTTGTTTGTTTTATTTATTTATAGGCCGCCCTTTTCCCTGAGGGGACTCAGGGCGGCTTACAATCAAAAAGGAAGGGGAGTGTAGGACAATACGAAAAAAGAAATGTGCACAAAGTAAATTAGACAATAAAACTCAACATTCACTCAGCATTCGGGAGGGGCGAAATAAGATTATCCCCAGGCCTGACGGGTTAGCCAGTTCTTGAGGGCTGTGCGGAAGGCCTGGACGGTGGTGAGGGTACGAATCTCCACGGGGAGATTGTTCCATAGTGTCGGAGCCGCAACAGAGAAGGCTCTCCTCCGAGTAGTCGCCAGTCGGCACTGACTGGCGGATGGAATACGGAGGAGGCCAACTCTATGCGATCTGATGGGACGCAGGGAGGTAATTGGCAGAAGGCGGTCTCTCAAATAGCCAGATCCACTACCATGGAGCGCTTTATAGGTGGTGAGTAGGACCTTGAAGTGCACCCGGAGACCAACAGGTAGCCAGTGCAGCTCACGGAGGATCGGTGTTATGTGGGCGAACCGTGGTGCGCCCACGATCACTCGCGCGGCCGCATTCTGGACTAGCTGTAGTCTTCGGATGCTCTTCAAGGGCAGCCCCATGTAGAGCACATTACAGTATTCCAGCCTAGAGATCACAAGGGCTCGAGTGACTGTTGTGAGGGCCTCCCGATTCAGGTAGGGCCGCAACTGGCGCACCAGGCGAACCTGGGCAAATGCCCCCCTGGTCACAGCTGAGAGATGGTGGTCAAAAGTTAGCTGTGAATCCAGGAGGACTCCCAAGTTGCGGGCCCTTTCTGAGGGGTATTTTTGGGAGGGAAACACAACAGCCACTCGGTCTTGTCTGGGTTGAGTATCAGCTTGTTTGCTCTCATCCAGTCTTTAACGGCTTCCAGTCCCCGGTTCATCACGTCCACCGCTTCATTGAGTTGGCACGGGGCGGACAGATACAACTGTGTATCGTCCGCATATTGGTGATATTTTATCCCGTGCCTTCGGATGATCTCGCCCAGCGGTTTCATGTAAATGTTAAATAGTAGGGGGGATAGGACCGACCCCTGCGGCACCCCATAAGTTAGGGGCCTCAGGGACGATCTCTGCCCCCCCACTAACACCGACTGCGACCTGTCCGAGAGATAGGAGGAGAACCACTGCAAGACAGTGCCGCCCACCCCTATCTCCCGCAGTCGTCGCAGAAGGATACCATGGTCGATGGTATCGAAAGCCGCTGAGAGGTCCAGGAGAACTAGGATGGAAGCATGGCCTCCATCCCTAGCTCTCCAGAGATCATCAGTCAATGCGACCAAAGCGGTTTCTGTGCTGTAACCGGGTCTGAAGCCAGACTGGAAGGGGTCAAGATAGTTAGCTTCCTCCAAGGTACGCTGAAGCTGGAGAGCCACCACCTTCTCAACAACCTTCCCTACAAAGGGGAGGTTGGAGACTGGACGATAGTTATTAAGAACAGCTGGATCCAGAGACGGCTTCTTCAGGAGGGGTCTTACCACCGCTGTCTTAAGCGCGGTGGGAAAGTACCCCTCCCGAAGAGAAGCGGTAACAACCGCCTGGATCCAGCCTCGTGTCACCTCACTGCTGTTGGCAACCAGCCAGGAGGGACACGGGTCCAGTATGCAGGTGGAGGTACTCACAGCTCGCATAGCCTTGTCCACATCCCCAGAGGCAACTTCCTGAAACTCAACCCAGAGATGGTTTGCCAAGTTTTCTCCTTGTGTCTCGGCTGGATCTACTGGGGTGGAGTCCAGGTCCGCTCGAAACCGGGCAACTTTGTCCGCCAAGAACTGGACATACTCCTCAGCCTTACCCTGTAAGGAGTCCCCCGTCTCCCTCCTATTTAGGAGGGAGCGGGTTATCCTAAACAGGGCGGCTGGGCGGGACTCGGCGGACGCTACCAAGGAGGCAATGTATGTTCTTTTTGTTGTTCTTAAGGTCCGAATATACTCCTTGGTGCATGCTGTCAAAAGTGCCCGTTTCGACTCGGACCTATCGGACCTCCACGAGTGCTCTAGGCGTCTCCTCCGGCGCTTTACCTCCCGGAGCTCCTCAGTAAACCAAGGAGGCCTCCGGGGGCCGCTGACCTGGAGGGGCCGTAGCGGCGCAATCCGGTCTAGAGACTCCGAAGCTGCCAAGTGCCAGGCAGCGACGAGGGTCTCCGCCGAACTGTGGGCGAGGGTATCAGGAATAACCCCAAGCTCTGTCTGGAACCTAACAGGATCCATCAGTCGCTTGGGGCGGAACCAGCTGGTCGGTTCCTCCTCCCTATGGTGGGGGTTTGGCCTCCAAGGTTAGCCCTCCTGCAGACCTTTCTTCGGATTCTGAGGAGGAAGCCAGAGATTTAGACCTGTCTGAGGATGAAGGTCTCCCTCCCATTGTTAGTCTCTTTAAACCTGCTATTTTTCGCTTTCTTCTATTTAAAGCGAGAAAGGTCGCGGGCATCGCGAGGGGCGGAAGCAGACAAGATGGACACCATGGACCCTCTCTTCACTCAACCCAGAGTAGAGAAGGAAGTGATTCCCTCCCCCAGGCTCCTCATTGATGTAGTCCAGAACTAGTGGGTGTTGCCAGGTACAGGTTCAAGGTTCAAGGTTCATTTTATTTATATGCCGCCCTATTCCCGGCGGGACTCAGGGCGGCGCACAAACCCCTTGAATTTAAAACAACCAACAGCCACACGATTCGAGAGGGGAAGGGAACTCATCGACCCCAGGCCTGTCGACACAGCCAGGTTTTAACAGCTTTTTGGAAGGCCTGGAGAGAGGTGAGGGTCCGAATCTCTGCGGGGAGCTCGTTCCAAAGGGCCGGAGCCGCCACAGAGAAGGCCCTCCCCCGGGTAGTAGCCAGATGACATTGGCCAGTAGACAGAACCTGGCGGAGGCCTAATCTGTGTGATCTAATGGGTCTTTGGGAGGTAATTGGCAGCAGGCGGTCTCTCAAGTACCCAGGTCCAATACCTTGAAGGGCTCTCCCCTCCACATTAGACAAGTGTCTGTACAATGTGGGTCCCGACCTCGCCAAGTTTCTTGAGGTACCTTCTATTGATTTGCCCATGTTGACCCTGTCCTCTCCCAATGCAGCATCAGCTGCTCCTGAGGAGGCTCTTCGCCCGGAGGATAAGAGGATCGAACAGACTCTCGTCAAGGCCCATCAAGCCGCACCTCCTCCTCTTTCTTTAGCCCTTCTGCCCTTCTGTGGTTCAGATAGCTTCAGGAGAGGATTCCTCCCAGGGATTCCAGGGCTCACAGAGACATTAACAAGCTGAAGGTGGCCCTGGAATACACCGCAGATATATCTTTGGACGCGGCCCGTTTTGCTTCCAAATCCATTGCTTCCTCTGTCTCTTCCCGCCGGCTCATCTGGCTCAGACAATGGCAGGCGGAGGCCCGGGCTAAGTGGAGGTTTGCTTCTTCGGCTTACTCCTCCAACCTCCTCTTTGGTCCCCACTAGAGCTCCTCTTAGTGGAATCTGAAGATAAGAGGAAGGTACTCTCCAAGCTGCCACTAAGAAACAAGAAGGTTGAGGCCACTCCTTCTACTGCAGGCAGCTCTTTCATGTTCAGGACGGGGGTTTCTCCAATGCAATGTCAGGCCCCTCCCAGACAGGGTCCCTCCTTCTCCACCAAAGTAACCAGAGATTTGCCCCTCGGAAGTCCTTTAGGGACTCTTCCAATAAGTCATTCAAGAGGCAGAAGTGACTGCCTGGAGTCCCTCCCAATCGGGGGACGCCTGGAAGCCTTTGCGTATCATTGGGACAACATCACCAACGACACATGGGTCAGGTCTGCCATCAGCCGCCTTAGACTTGCACTCCAGCCCTCTGAACCACTTTGTCATATGTCTGATCTCCAGGGACCCTCACAAGAGGCTCCTGGTAGAGTAGGCCATTCAACACCTGCTCCACATTTGGGCCATCCAACCTGTGCCCCCAGGCTAGGTGGGATGAGGATTTTACTCTCGTCTCTTTATCATGCCAAAGTCTTTGGGGGGGGGCTGGAGAGCGATTCTCGACCTCAAATTTCTCAATCAATTCATAAGGTACAGAAGATTCAACATTCACTTTTCCCGTCAATTCTGGAGAGTGTGCGCAGAAATGATCTCCTCACCTCGGTAGACCTCACAAACCTTTTTTTTTTTAGTTATTTCACATTTTTTTTTCTATATTTGTCTTCACTCCCCTTCCCTTATTATTGTAAGCCGCCCTGAGTCCCCTCAGGGAAAAGGGCGGCCTATAAATGCTAAATAAAATCTAAAAAAAAATCTAAATCTAAAAGGCTTATCTCCACGTCCCCATTCTCAAACGCCACAGGCAGTTCCTGAGATTTGCCCTACCCTTCGGGCTGTCCTCACCCGCAAGGGTGTTCACCAAGCTTCTGTCAGTGGTCATGGCCCACCTTCGAACCCATTCCATAAGGATATTGTGCTACCTCGACGAAATCCTTTTGCTGTCCAGATCGCACAATCAGGCTCTTCAGGACCTTCACACCTCCATCACAATTCTTCAGGAACTGGGTTTCTCCATAAATCATTCAAAAGAGCCACCTGATTCCCACCTACTGTTTGGTCCATCTGGGAGCTCTGATAGATTCAGTTCAGGGGAGGGTCTCCCTTTCCCAGGAGAGGCAGGTCAGTCTCAGGGATCTAACCAACGAAGTACGGTGGAAACATCTGGTTCCACTGCTTCAACTGTTACTCAGAAGGATGGTCTCATGCTTCTCCATCGTTCCGTGGGCACGGCTTCACAGCCACTGCCTCCAGTGGTTCTTATTGCCATACCAGAAGACCAACAGCTGTTGTTCCCTAGTGAAAGTCAGGATGACCCCAGAGGTACTCCAATCTCTGGATTGGTGGATCTCCCCAGCCATCTCTCAGGGGTCCCTCTTCAGGGAGCTTCCTCATATTGTACTCACGATGGATGCAAGTCTGTCTGGGTGAGGGGCTCATCTACAAGATCAGGTGGCCCAGGATCTGTGGTCCATCTCTGACCTGGCTCACAGCATGAATTGGCTGGAGTTGAGGGCTATCCATCTGGCCCTTCTCCTCTTCCAATCATCAGTACGCAACTCCCATGTGCTGATTCGGACGGACAACACCACGGCCAAGGTGCACATAAACCGCCAAGGGGGGGACAAGAGCCATCTCACTCATGGAATATGCCTTTTGCTAGGGATATGGGTGAAAGCCAATCTTGTCTCTCTTCAGGCCAAACACATCTCAGGAACCGACAACACGAGGGCAGACTGGTTGAGCCACACAATGATTGACCCTGCAGAATGGAGTCTGAACCCTCATATCTTTGGCTGTCCACGAGGTGTGGGGTTCCAGTTCTGGATCTTTTTTCCACGAGAACCAACAAGCAACTGCCCAGGTGCGGAAGGGACGGATGCTCTGAGATGCAGGTGGCCACGCGGTCTCCTGTACGCCTTCCCTCCCTTCCTCCTGATACAGAGGGTGATTCGCAAAATTCTGGAAGAGGAGGCAGAAGTAATCCTAATTGCCCCCCCCCCCCCATTGGCAGTGCCAACCCTGGTATGTGGACCTGGTCAATCTATTGGTGGGTCCTACGTGGCGTCTTCTCAGGATCAGATCCCTTCTACATCAGGGATCCATTCATCATCCTGGCCTTCTCTGGCTCAGCCTAACTGCCTGGAGGCTGAGTGGGTGGCCTTGATAGCGGCTAACCTTTCTGACAAAGTAATCTGGACTATTCAGGCACCTCGTCACCCTTCCACCATTAAGATTTACGAATCAACGTGGCAGGCATTCTCATCTTGGTGCTCTACCAGACGTATCATTGCCCTCGAGGCTTCAGTAGCCAATGTCTTGGAATTCTTACAACAAGGACTTGACAAGGGGCTCTCGCCCAACACCCTACAGTTCTCTCTTCCATTCTCTCTCTACATCGTGATGAGCCGCTCTCCTTACATCCACATGTCTGTCGCTTCATTAGACACGCATCTAACCTCTGCCCTCCGATCACCCACCATTTTCCTTCATGGGACCTAGCCAGGGTCCTGGACTTCCTCACAGAGCCTTTTAAACCTCTCAGATCTGCCTCACTACAACACCTCACTCTGAAATCTGTCTTTCTAGTGCTGTCATGTCAGCAAGGTGGTTCTTGGAGTTGGTGGCCCTTTCCATCAGATCTGATCTATGTGTGTTCCATCCGGACCAAGTGGTCCTCCGCCTCGACCCCACCTTTATCCGAAAGGTAAATTCAGCCTTCCATCACTCTCAAGATCTAATTCTTCCAAATTTCTGCCCCAATCCTATGCACAGGCTCGAATGCAAGTGGCACACATTGGATGTGCGTCGTGCCCTCAGGATCTATGTTACCAGAACGGCCCACTTCAGACGCTCTGAGGCTCTTTTTGTTTCATTTCATCCCACCAACAAGGAGCTTAAGGCCTCTTCATCTATGATAGGATGCTGTATCAGATCTGCCATCTCGAGGGCTTACCTAACTCATCACCTCACCCCTCCGTCCAACATCATGGCTCATTCGACGCACAGTGCAACAACTTCAGTGGCGTGAACCACACAAGCCTTGGTAGAAGAAATCTGCAGGGTGGCAACTTGGACTACACCTACTTCCTTTATCCGCCACTACAAGGTGGATAGATACGCTTCAGCAGATGCGGCGTTCAGAAGGCGAGTGCTACAACAAATGCTTACTTCTCCAGTCTCATAGGCCACTCACATTCCCACCCAGGGACACTCCAAGCTTTGGTACGTCCCATGCATGGCTGCTGTCTCCACCAACTTTGGAGAATGGGGCATTGGTTCTTACTTGATACGCCCCTTCTCTTGGCAGGTGGAGACAGCAGCCATCCCCACCCTTTCTGATGTGGGCCTATGTCTGAAAGGTTCAGTAACGAGAGACTCTTGAGCAGAGATCGACAGAAAGCAATCTGATGTAGCACAGCAGTTTACTTATTCTCCTTTGTCAAGAAAGCAGGAGGACATTTCCCAGAGGCTATGACATCACTTTGGTAGACTCAGCCCATTGGTTACTGGCTAAGTTAACCCGTGCATGGCTGCTTTCTCCACCTGCCAAGAGAAGGGGCATATCAGGTAAGAACCAACGCCCCATTTCAAGACTACTAGCCGCATCATCAAACATCAATTAATTTGGATGGGTAAGACAAAAACCTTTTGACTGTAAACCTTTGGGAATCTATACAAATCTCCGACCTCTTTTCAGTGAAATGGGCAATCAATTTGTTATTTATTTGCTTCATTTTTGTCTGCCATAAATAATCTATATGAGCTGTGTTGGGTCTCTTCTACCAAGTGGATGAAATATCAACAGACTAACGGTTTATTATTGAACCCAGTGTGAAGCCTGACCAGTATCATCATTCTTTGAACATCAAGGATAATATTTATTTTCCCCATCCTATTGATATTTTTTTCTTTTTCTCAAGATGATGGATTTAATATTGCAATTGTTTTTTTCCAGAGATTTCAATGATGAATTAAATTCTATCAACATAATAATAAACTATAGCAATTGTTTTTACCTTGTGCTATATTTCTACTTGGTCTTCCCCATTTATATGAGGATAAGTGATTAGATTCAAATTGATTTTATCCAAGGTTTCCTTACACTCTCCTTTTCAGCTTTTATTTTTCTGATGCTTAGTTGCTTATCACTCATTATTTTTCTGTTTCAGGTTCTTATATATATTTTTCCTATTATTATTTGCCTCTAGAATTCTTTGAATAAACAAAGTTCCGTTGGTGTTCCATTTCCCCTCAATGCCTTGATTCATCGGATATACATTCAGTTTATGTTTTAAGGTTAATAAAATCAACAGGTTATCTTTAAACTTCCTTCTAATACATTATTTTTTCTTTCTCCAGTTTTATTCTATTGTTTTTTGTTTGTCATTTTCAAAGATAATGCTTTGGGTGGTTGCTTTTGTGCAGTGCCCACCATAATAGATGTTGTACAAATAATAGATGTATTTTCAGGCTTATTTTGATCAGTTTAGTTTTCTTCCATTATCCTTTCCTGAGAACAAAATTGAAAGTAAATTTCAAATCCATAATAAGGATTTGGTAACCAATAGATACATACAGTAGAGATGCTGGCCTGTATTTTTCAGCTCTGTATCTTAAAATAATAAAATGATCTAATATTGGGTCACTTTTCCTAGAATCTGCCTGTTCCCGGCACCAAACCTCATTACATCTAGTAAGTTTTCCATTAAGATAAATGGTATATATATAAGGTGACCAGATGTCCCGATTTTGGCGGGACTGTCCCTCTTTTGAACAATTTGTCCCGCGTCCTGGTTTTTTTTTAAAGTCCCAATTTTTTTAAAGTTACGAAAAAGCCTCCAGCCGCCTTGAGGCTCTCCTAGCAACTGGGAGCATATATTCTTCGAGATGAGCGCATTCCCGCCTGCGCGTCCTTGGGAGCTGTTGTTAATGGCTGAGGGAGGAGAAGACTTTACTCCATGTGGAGACTGCGGGCTTCCCTCATGGATTTTTTCTTCTTCTGTTGCTTTGAGCAGCCCCTCTTCCCCCCTCTCTCTTTCTCTCTCTCTTGGAGCTGGCGGGCTGCCTCCGAGGCTGTCCAAGCTCAGCCCCTCCCCCCCGGACTGCTGCTATGCCTCGGATGCTCGGGGTTTCTAAATTGGCATTGCGTGTTGTTTGGGGAGGGGATTACTGTGCCATAGAAACACAGCGTATGTCTCACGTGGCTGATAACCTGGTCTCTATACAGAAGAGGTAATTTTAAAAACTTCGGAGTGAATGCAGAAAGAGGGGAGAGAGAGGCTGAAGAAGGAGTGTGTGCACAGGAGGGGGAATTTTATAAACGTCCCAGTGAATCTAGAGGCGGGGAGAGAGAGAGAGAGAGAGAGAGAGAGAGAGAGAGAGAGAGAGAGAGAGAGAGAGAGAGGCTGAAGGTGTGCACAGGAGGGGGAAATTTATAAACGTCCCAGTGAATCCAGAGGAGGGGGGAGAGAGAGGGAGGGAGGGAGGGAGGGAGGCTGAAGGTGTGCACAGGAGGGGAAATTTTATAAACGTCCCAGTGAATCCAGAGGAGTGTGTGTGTGTGTGTGTGTGTGTGTGTGTGTGTGAGAGAGAGAGAGAGAGAGAGAGAGAAAGACTATCACTAAGTGTTGTAGCTTCTGATTCTTGATGAATGTATTCTATTTTATTTTTCTTTATGTACACTGAGAGCTTATTCACCAAAGACAAATTCCTTGTGTGTCCAATCACACTTGGCTAATAAACTATTCTATTCTACTCTACTCTACTCTATTCTACTCCATTCATTTCTATTTCAATTCTAATAAGGGGTTTAGCTTCTCTCTCTTGAAAATGTAAGCTAGCATAAGGCATTATAATGCAAGGTAGCTTTAGCTTTCAAACAGTTCATTTAGTGACCAAAGTTACAATGGCATTAAAAAAAGTGAATGATGACCATTTTTCACACTTAGCGATCATTTTTCACACTTAGCGACCGTTGCAGCATCCTCATGGTCACGTAATCAAAATTTTGATGTTTGGCAACAGATTCGTATTTATGATGGTTTCAGTGCCTTGGGGTCATGTAATTGCCTTGTGTGACCTTTTGACAAAATATAAAAATTTTAATCACCCCCCCCCCCCGGGTCAATGGTGTCCCTCTTTACCAATCTGAAAATCTGGGTACCTTATATATATAATGTATCACTTGCTGAAATCAAGCTATTAGGTTATTAAAGCAAGCTGAGCTTTCTCATCTTACTTATAAGTAGGGATGATAATAGTTTGCAACTAGGATGTGATACTTCAGACCACTGTCTGAAATTTAGTTATTGGCGGAGCACTTTGTTTTCACCTTTTAGCATAGCTCCAGCAATATAGGCCATTACTATTTATTTAGTCCTGTCAAACAGCAAATTAATCAAGAACATTAAAATCCATTCAACAAGAAGTATTCTCCAATCTCTCTTTCTCTCCCTCCCACCCAATAACTTAAACAACTCCGGGCAACACACAATACATTCAAATATTAAAGCAAGTGAAAAGAGAACACTAAAGCTGTAACAAAATCATACTGGGGAAGGAAGTACCAAGGAAATAGTATGCCAATAGCATTTTAGGGTGGCAAATTACAGGCCTTGCTGAAAAAGCCATATTTTAAAATCTTTCTTAAATGGCAGCAGACCTCAGGGAATTTATCAGAAGGACATGGGAAAATTTGAACCTGTTACCTTGAATTTGCCATGATGCCAAATTTTGGGCACGTTGCATATTGAATATAAAATTGAATACAGTGCAGACAGTAGCTTGAAGACTTAAGATATTGGTTGCACTAAGGATTCAGCAAGCAGATACTGAAGTATTTATAACAATAGCAATAGCAGTAGACTTATATACCGCTTCATAGGCCTTTCAGACCTCTCTAAGCGGTTTACAGAGAGTCAGCATATTGCCCCCAACAATCTGGGTCCTCATTTTACCCACCTCGGAAGGATGGAAGGCTGAGTCAACCCTGAGCCGGTGAGATTTGAACCGCTGACCTGCTGATCTAGCAGTAGCCTGCAGTGCTGCATTTTTAACCACTGCGCCACCTTGGCTCATTTATAATTCTGTTTCTGCATTTCCTAGGCTATAGGATACACAGCCTAGGAAGATACTTTATTTTTAAGAAACGATGTACTTACTGATACTTTGCTCAATGAATCAGAATGTACATACTGAGGCAACACGATCAATATTGGTCCTTCAGCCAAAAACACAGTTAAGCCAAAGTTCTTTAGTATGAAGCCCAGCCTTTTCTCTTATTGCTTACCTTTTTTCTTTCTTTTTTCTTTTTGTGACTGAAAATCTGTACTATAGTACCCATCCTTTAGGTCCGTGATGGAGAAGCTATGGCACGTGTACCACAGGTGGCACGTGGGCCCTCTCTGCGGGCACATGAGCCGTTGCCTGAGCTCAGTTCTGCCCTGCGTGCATGCGTGCCTCCCGCCGGCCAGCTGATTTTTGGGTCTCTGCCGCACACGCGCAGGGGGAAGGGGCATGCAGGAGATGTGTGCACATGTCCGAGGGGAAGGGTGCATGCATGGGGGTCACATGAGTATGCTTGGGGTTACATGTGCATGCATGGGAGAGCAGAATGCATGTGGGAGGCTCTTGTGCACATGCTCAATGCTGGGGTGCATTGGGGGGGTCATGTGCACATGGGTGGGGGTGGCAAATGGGGTCATGTACGCATTGCATTATGGCTATGTGCACAGGTGCTTTGGCACTCGGCGCCAAAAAGTTTAGCCACCACTGCTGTAGGTAGTTGGAAAATTTGCTTTTTGGAAAATGGAGACTTATAGTCCTTTTTTCTCTCCTGAAATTCTAGGAGTTAGCTATTTTACAGAATATTAGAACTGACTTTCCTATCTTAATTGTGATTTCTTATTTAAGTAGTAGGTGACTTTGATTTGATCTTGAAGGAGAGGATTATTATTAAAACGCCATCTCAGTAATAACACTTCCAGGTTCCAGATGATTGGAATGAAACAAAAAGTAAAGGAAATTGGAGTAATAGTTTATTATGGTCCTGAAATGCTTATAGTCCACTTAATTCTCCGTAATCAATGGAAGCCATTTTAATTGTCTATAATGGAATTGCGACTTCTATTTTGTGACAGACTAGTTGCCAAAGCAATTCTTGGAGTTTAATTGTTATTAAGATTAGAGTGAGACTTTTGCCAGCTTATATGTTTTTATGGCATTCTTCCCTATTCTTGTCTTTCATGCTTTTAATGCAGCATCTTAGTTTTCGTTCATGACATATCTTATAAATTGCATGTGAATTTCATTCAAGAACCAAACAACGTTTAATTTGTTGAGAAGTAATTTTATCGAGATCATTATTAATAATTGATACAAAAGCAGTTTAGATCCCTAAATGGAATCAAAGTTGAATAAGTGAACAACTTCATCATGTAATATTCTTATAGCTGGTCCTCTTGTACATTGCAGAACTGAAATAATATTTCTTCAAAATCTCCCTATCCAAATATATGAAAGTAATCAAGACTTGTTAAAAAAGAAATAAACCTTATTTTTTTTTGTTTTTTTCCTCAATGCACTTAAATTTAACATCATTAAACTGTGAGTATCTAAAATAATTTGGTGTCCCAATATATACTAAACATCCTTGGATCTCCTAACAAGCTGTTTTGCTATTTAGATTCCTGAAGTAGGTTTACCTTGGAAAGTGAAATATGTATTTAAAGCATGATATTTCACAACAGAATACTTTTTAGTGCTATTTAGATTTTTGTAGTCCTTCTGTCATTTATTTGTAGATTCTCTGATTGTTTCAGATTCAAATTTTATATTTGGTTGCCTTATAATTTCTGTTTGTGAACTGTCCAGAGAGCTATTAGCTGTTGTCATTCTAGAAATGCATCAAATAAAGCATCTGTTATACACTACTTTGCAATTAATTGAGAAGGACTAGATGGCTTTTTCTTCTGGGGCCAGATTTTTACAAACTGTTGTTTTGGCTAATCCTTAGTTTTCAATTGCCCTGTTGTGATGCTCATACTCAACAACACTTTAGCTAAATTTCTTTACTGTGAGAAGCTGTTCATTTTAATGGAAATGCTAATTAGTTGCAAAGGTATAAATTTTACCAGGAGATAATTTTGCTTGTCATAGGGCAAAGCTATCCTTTTTGAAATCTATTAACTACCTGCAGTATGCAAGTAATTACTATGAAAAATTATAAGCCATTTTAAATTGGCACTCAGTTTTCATGAATGTATTTAAGTCTGATCATTCGTTTGACTGAACAAATAAAGATTTAAAACTACTTTACTGGACTGGTTTGCTGCTTTGTTATTTGTAATGCTGAACTCGTTATTTTGGCCATTAGTTCTCCATTACTAAGATCCATTCATCTGATGAAAGTTATTAACTTTTACCCATTAATAGCAAACTCTTTAGATCTATTCCTCCTAATAGATTTGCTCAACAGACAAAAAAGTTGATTTAAAATTTGTTTCAGTGTAATAAATTGGTAATAGTTCATTTGCATGTACAAGTCATCATGTCCTTAAGTCATGAAGTGTAAGGTTGTTTATACAGAACTTGAAAACACTCTTACTTGTTTTATAGAATATAGATTGGGTTGTCAGCCTGGCCACTTGTCTAACAACACTTTCCTGGAGTAAATTGCAAGGAAATCAGTTTTGAAACTATAGTTCATGAAACTTGATGGGGGAAAAATGTGTGACACAGTCCAATCCTAACTGTTCATATTTACACCCTTTTAGGTGTATTAGTTTTATTGTGTAGGAAGTTATCACCCAGCCCTCTCCCAGAAAAATGAAATATCCTAGGAAATATTGAAAAGGCAGAATATTACATTTCCCTTGATGTGAAAAGGAAGAAATATGTTTTAAAGACAGAGTAGCTCCCTGCAGCTTCCTGCCCCCCCCCCCCCGCTTTTCAATGGGCCATTAAGATGCCCAAGCCAGTCCCTTTACATAATAAAGAGTTTTCCTCTTCAGCTCCAGGGTGATGGGATTAAGACATGATTAGCCTTTACATAGCATCAGAGAACTCAACCAAACCTGGATTCAAAACACAGAGTAGAGAGTTGCCCCTGTATGGCCCCATTGGAGTCTGACAACCAATCAGAATACAAGCTCAAGATCAAAGGCCAGAGAGGGCATAAAACCAGGGACTTTCAGCATCTCAGCCCTTCTCTTCTTCCTCACCCAACATTGAAGCATGTGATCACCTTTTCTGTTCAGGACTCAAGCCATGTGGTCCTGTTTCACCATTAAACCATCTTTCCAAGCACCTCCATGTCTCCAGTGTCTTTTTCCCACTTGGAGCCGAACCAAGAAGGACATTTCTTTCAAGAATCGAAATATAAAATAGAAAGAAAAATTAATGGGAAAGTAGGTAAGGAAAAAAGGAAGAGGAAGAAGTATAGAACAAAAGGGGAAAGAAAAAGAAAACCATTGACTTTCTCATGTTTTTAGCTCAGTAGAATAAGGTAACAGCATGCAACCTCAACTTTAATTTTTTCATAGTAATATATATTTCCTTAACAACAAACCTACCTAATCAGCAAGGCCCAAAATCAAATTTTCATTTTTTTTCCACCTGAAGCACAAAGTCCAGAAGTAGTTTCCAGGTAAAAACAAAGTTAGTTGTATTCTTTTCTTTAAATTAGGACAGTCAATTTAACAATCTCTGCTAACTCCATCAGCTTTTGATAAGTCATCCATTTGGGGAATGAAAGTACTGTATCTTTTCATTTTTGTGCATAGAGCATTCTTGCTGCTGTCAGCATATATAACATCAAAGTTCCATTTTTTTCAACTTCTTTGTTCATTAAGCCTAAGAGAAAAATCTCTGGTTTTATCTTTATATTCACTTTAAGAATGATAAGATATGAATCCTACTCCAATATTTCTTTGCTTTATTGCAGATCCACCAAACATGATAAAATGTTCCTTCTTTCATTTACATTTCCAGCATACATTTGAAGTACCTTTATACATTTTTAACAATTTACCCAGTGTAACTGTTCATATTTGCATTCTGGTAACAGACATAATTACATACAATAATCAAGGAAAAAACCAACCTAGAATTAAGGAGAAATCTTCTGTAGGTGAAAACAATTAAACAGTGGAACAGCTTAATTCCAGAAGTTGTGGGTGATCCATCACTGGATATTTTAAAGAAGAAACTAAATAGCCGGTTTTCTGAAATGGTACAGTATCCTGTTTAAGCAAGGATTTGAAGACCTCCAAGGTCCCTTTCAACTATTATTCTGTTGAATGCCAGGTTTACACCAGGATGCATATTTCATTATTTGCCTACTGCTGTGGTGCCAGCTTACAGTCACAATAGTGACAGCCAGTGACATGACAGCTGTCTTCCAAGACAGGGAATACATAC